>NT_187006.1:0-142500 GCF_000001635.26 Mus musculus
AACATAATACACAATGATTGAAAAAAGAAAATTAACCAAGAGGCTAGACAAACAGCTAGGCAGTTAGGAGTGCATACTGCTCTTGCAGAGGTGTCCTGTTCAGTTCATAGTACCCATATCAGGTAGTCACAATCACCTATAATTTCAGTCCAGAGGAATTCAGTGCCTCTGTGGGCCCCTGCACTGATGTGCACATATCCAAAGACATACACACACGCACAAATAATTAAAAAATAAAAATAAATCTTTAAAAAAAAACAACCAAGACACAATAATCCCAGTCATTTAAGACCGTAACAAAAAAGGTGTGAAAACAAATAAATGAATGAAACAAAGCAAACAGA
Organism: Mus musculus; assembly: GCF_000001635.26. Taxonomy (NCBI): domain Eukaryota; kingdom Metazoa; phylum Chordata; class Mammalia; order Rodentia; family Muridae; genus Mus; species Mus musculus. Next base: position 345 of record NT_187006.1, read on the forward strand.
AAAATAAGTGTAAACCCACTATGACAGTGGGAGACTTCAATAATCCTCTCAGGAACCCAAGGAAGATGCAAATGAAGCCAGGAAAGAGGTTCCTACCATGTGGAAGGGATGGGGTCCATTCTCATCTCGGTCTCTTCACTGGGTGCTAAACCTGCAATGTCATCTATGTTCTGTGTCAAGGATGGTATCTGTTCTTTATTGCATTCACTTTCATTTTCCTCAGAAGGACATGTATCTAGGAATATAAAATACACGTTATTCCAAAAAAGTAGCAAAGATATTTACATTTTAAAGCCTAAGGAATTTCCATGTACTATTTGTCTTTTCCTACAAAATATTAATCTACTTATCATTCGAGATTTAGTCTTGAGTTTTTTCCTATGACATTTTGCTGCTGTTTGTTGCTGTTGGTATGAGACTTAGCCTTTAATGATTAAGCCACCTCTTACTTCTGAAGTTTTATTGCATTTATCAGTATCATGTGTGCACGCGTGTTCTATCACATGCACATGGAGCTCAGAAGTCAGCTCTGTGGGGCTGGTTCTCTCCTTTTACCTTTCCAAGTCTGGGGGGGAAAAACTCAAGGTGTCAGAGTTGTAAGGCATGTCTTTCCCCTGCTGACCATCTCAAGAATGCAAACAGATGCAAAATAAAGACATGTAATAAAAAGCATTACTATTAATCCTGTAATAAAGAAGAACCATCTGAGTTCAACATCTCAACTGAGTCCCCAATACTTAAGATGGTAAAGAGCTAGAACTGACAGTTAAGCTCTTCTGCTTTCTATGTAAGCTCTGTCTTTCTTTTGGTTGAGCAGGGGCTAATGTAATAGGCTGCCCTCAAACTCACTAGGTAGCCAAGGATCATCTTGAACTTCTGAATCTACCTACCTATCTCTAATACCTAAATGGTGGGGTTACAGGCAGCTGCCACTTTACCCAGTAGTCTTTGGTACTCTCTTTTAAAACATACTTTTCACTTATTTATTATTCATTTACTCTGTGAGTGAGTGAGTGTGTGTGTGTGTGTGTGTGTGTGTGAGAAAGAGAGAGAGAGAGAGAGAGAGAGAGAGAGAGAGAGAGTGTGTGTATCTTAGAGAGAGTGAGAGAGAGAAAGAGAGAGAGAGAGAGAGAGAGAGAGTTTTACCACAGTGCCCATGTGAAGGGAACTAACAGGAGTTGGTTTTCTCCTTTGTGGGTCCCTGGGATCAAACTTAAGTACCCTTACCCACTGAGTTATCTCACGGGCCTCTACATATAGCATTTCTTGTAATGGTAAACAAGAGTATATTATCCTAATGCTTACAAATCAGAGAATTGTCAACTGGGTGTTATGGCGCATGCTTTAATCCCATCCCTCAGAAGGCAGAGACAAGAGATCTCTGAACTTGAGGCCAGCCTGGTCTACAGAGCAAGTTCCAGACCAACCAGGGCTACACAGAGAAACTCTGTCTCAAAAAATCCAAAAATTAATGATAAAATAAAAAATAAAAGGGCATGAAGCTGAGAGAAAGGTATGTTGGGGAGGTTCTGGGAGGAGCTAGAGGGGGGTTGAAGGTTGGATATGATCAAACTACATTCTACACATGGATAAAAATAGCATTTTTTAAGCCGGGCGTGGTGGCACGCGCCTTTAACCCCAGCACTCGGGAGGCAGAGGCAGGCGGATTTCTGAGTTCGAGGCCAGCCTGGTCTACAAAGTGAGTTCCAGGACAGCCAGGGCTACACAGAGAAATCCTGTCTCAAAAAAAAAACCAAAAAGAAAAAAAAAAAAATAAAGCATTTTTTAAAAAGAAAAAATTATATTCGTAAAAGGGAACTAGATAAATCAAGGAAAGGTTTGCTCTGTCTTTTCTTGACTATCTGGCTTTTGGGGAGAAGGAGGGCAGGCCGAGTAAACCTAGGCGGTAAGCCAAGGGATCTGCAGTGCTAAGTGATGTTCTACCACTGAGCAGGGTCGCCAAACTTAGTATCTGCTAAGAATTCCTCAATCAAGCTCTTAAGAAGGACCCAAGTCCCCTCTGAAGTTTGGTCTTCCTCTCCAAACACTCAAATTTCAGTATGTCTGCATACTAAGAGAACAAGAAGAAAAAAATGCAAATTCTGTTAGCTCTTTTCAAAATTAAATGGCCTACTCTAGGCTTACAGAGGTGTCCCATAAAGGTAGACCATAAGAATCTAAGCTTCAGTGAGAGACACAGTGACTACCCAAGTCTGTTAATGGGAATCAAGGGAAATGATGCATCTTAGGCACAACCTAAACAAAAAAGTAAATGGCAACTTGTAACATAGCACTGAGCACACAACCAGGTAATAGGCATCTGCTATCATCCACAGGATAGCATAGCTCTGCCATACTCATTACTATGCTGGTCTTTTCAAGTAAAACACAGGCTCCAAGGATGAGCTTGAAACTTACTCTTGTGTATTTCTGCTGCAGGAGGGCTCGAATGAACAAGAACCCTCTCTAAAAGATTTGTTGCTTCCTGTTTATTAGCTTCACCTTGGTTCCTCCTCCTCTTTTTCTCTTGATTTTGGTCTTGCTCTAACATAGCTTGTTCTAAGTGCTGTCCTGATGAACTCGGTGATTCCTCTTCATTGACTGTCTCAGCATCATTTTGAGATCTTTCTGGATCTGAAATGTTACTATTTACAGACTCATCTGGATCGTCATTAACTTCTTCACTGGTTACTGTTTTTGCTAAAAACAAGAGAAACTATTATAACTACATGAACCACTTACAGAAAACTTACTGAAAAGGAAGATGATACTCAAAAGTATATTTTACCATGTTACTTTTGTGCAAAAAGCTAAAAACACACTAAAATGGGGAATGAGGAAATCAGTTATAACAGTTATAACATTCACATAGGCAGCTGTAAGCCACACCAACAGGGGTGCTGGGAACTGAATTCCAGTCAGATGTAAGAGTAACAAAGCATTCTTAACCTCTGAGTCATCTGTCCAGCCACTTCAGGCCTCTCTGCAGAGCACTAAACACACGCACACTCATACATATAACACACAAACAAAAATATAAATCATTAAAAGGGAGCTGCTGCTTTGCCCCAGATAACTGGCAAAGCAATTGCAATTATTATTATGATGATGTAATAACTTGTTATGATTATTGATGCCCTCCTACTGTACACTCAAGTAGATGTCCACCACCTGATGTGCACTCAGGCCGATGTCCACTACCTAAGTAACACTTGAATTCTCAATTCCTAAGAGGCAATCAGTACCTTTTAAGTTTTTCCGTGGTTTGGAGGCCTTTTCCTTTAAACTCTGACATTTAGTAGATTTTTGTTTTCTTTTTTCTTCTTCAGCAAGAACTTTCTGAAGCAAATGAGCAAAAAAATCGAAGTCAAAAGGGCGTTTTTCCTCTGTTTAAAGAAAGGGGGGAAATGTTAAGTTTCTTATTTTTTAAAAAATAGCCTTCTCTAGTTTTTAAAGTATTACAACATCCAGAGCACATGGACTTATTTATTAGACAGAGTATAGATAAACAAATATATAACATTATCAAATAATAAAAGAAAAAGGCAATCAACTAATAAAGGCTAAGTCTGTAAAAGCTCTGAGTCAGAGCACTTGTATAGCATGCCCTGGGTTCAAGCCCTAGCATCAAAAAAACCAAAAATCAAAAAAAACAAAACCTTATTAGCTTGGTCCAAAATGACCTGCTGCTTTATGTCATAGTTTCAAATACATCTTTCTTAATCAAGATAAAAACCATTCTAAGCAACACAATTTTTGCTAATTAAGAATAAGGTATTTTGTTTTGTTTTGATTACTGCAGTATAAACCCCATGCTTGGGACTCAATGAACTGTGGAAAGCATTTTCTGCTTCTTTCTGGTGTAGCACATTTTCCTTATTAAAAACAATGTTGAGAAGGGGTAGTCAACTGGCAACGGGTCAGGTGAACATGGTAGATAAAGCAGTACTCTGTATCCCGAGCCAGGAGCAATAGCACACATCTTTGATGTAAGTTTAAGGCTACCCAGGCCTGCACAGCAAGCTCCAGATCAGCCAGAGTTCTACAGTGAGACCCTGACTCCAAACAACAACAAATTTATAGCCTAATTCATTCAGAACTTCTAAAGTATCAGTTGTGTGATATAAGGTTGGGTATTGTGGAGAATCAGACCCTGTCTGTTGACCAATGCTGACTGCATAGCTCACAGGTTTATTAGGAAAATCTCTCAGATCTAATATTTCCATTAGATTTCAGAAAGTTGTGGATTAGACCACCAGGTAGTAATCGGGACCCTCACCTTTTTGGGGAGGCTCAAATTTGGCTTTGGAAAGTGGGTGCTTTGAAGCTTCACCTCAGTCCAGCATTGTGCTGGTCACTGCTAGTTGTCTTACACTATTCACATTTTATTATACCTCACAACACCATCCATTTCTCACTGCATGCCACAACCCCAATAAAGAAATGGTATACTCAGTGACAATTCAAGATGATGACTTTTTTATTGAGATTTCTCATGTTCCCAATTTCCTTCAAATGCCAAATACCCACAATGAATTCTACAGCAACATTTAAATTGTAAAAAAGATCAGATTCATAAATTGCTCAGTTTGCTACATTCCTCACCTTCAAGGCTCCTCTTCTTTACACACCTTTTTGAACCATTATTGCAATGGCATATTCCTTAACAGTTCCTAGACCAAATGCATTGTTATTGTTGCAATTTCTCTGTATACATGACCCATTTTGAATTCAAGTAAGAAAACACTTAAGAGTCAGGAGAGCTGGCTCAGCAGTTAAGAGCACTGGCTGCTTGTGCTGGCTAGTTTTGCATCAACTTGACACAAGCTATGGTCATCCGAAAGGAGAGATACTCAACTAATAAATTGACTCCACAAGATCAGGCTGTAGGCAAGCCTATGGGCCCAGGCCACTGTGGGTGGGGACACCCATGGGCTGGTGGTTCAGGGTTCTATAAGAAAACAGGCTGAGCAAACCATGAAGAGCAAGCCAGTAAGCTGCACTCCTCCAAGATGTCTGCATCAGCTCCTGCTTCCAGGTTCCTGCCCTACGAGTACCATCCTGACTTCCTTCAGTGATGAACAGTAATATGGTAGGTTTGGTCATGGTGTTCTATCACAACAACAGACACCCTAAGTCACTAATCTTTGAAGGTTAATTCCCAGCATCCACAGAGTAGCTCACAACCAAATGTAACTCCGGTTCCAAGGAATCTGACATCCACTTCTGTTCTCTGTAGAAACTGCATATTTAGACTGCACAGATATGCATTCAGGAATGTAAAAATAAGATCTTAAAAAAATTTAAAAGAGTATCTTGAATTTGCTTTTTGTCTAATGTGATTTTCATTATAAACAGTTAATAAGTCATTAGTACAAGACCAAAAAGTGAGAAATGTGCATAGCTTTATTTAAGAATGTAATCAAAATATCATTTTTATTTTCTACAATGCAAAATTTTTTAATTTCTACAATGCAAAAAGCTAAAATTACTTTTGAACCAATCTAATAAATGGATTAAACTATTAATATAGCAATAAAATGAAGAAATTGTAAAAATAAAAGTAAGAAAAGAAACCAGACACCAAGCATTACATTATTCACTCAGTGAATTAGATGATTTAAAACATGCTAAACTAGTCTATGGTAACTCAAATGGAAATAGCAGTCTCCTTAGGCTTTCAAAGGAAGGAACAAAGGGACTTCTCAATTGAAGAAAACAGTGTATGCATAACTTAGGGTGCTGGTTATTACGGTATATTCACATTACACTTTGCACTTTGTGTATCAATTACATTACGTGTGGCAAGGATAGGGCCAGAGGTAACTCAGTAACAGAGCACATGCACAAGAACCTGGGTCCCATTTCAGCCTCAAACATAACTGAGGAAAACTAACACATCCTCCAAATGCCTTATAATTATAACCACTTCAACATTATAGATGCTGTGAGCCACCATGTGGTTGCTGGGAATTGAACTCAGGACCTCTGGAAGACCAAACAGTGCTCTTAACTGCTGAGCCAGCTCTCCAACCCTACAAATACACTTCATTGTGTATTCTTCTAAGTATCAATAAAATAGGAAGTAAATATAAAATGTAAAATAGTTAAATGAAGTTAGAAATACTGCCACTGTCAACTGTATGACATTAGAGAGAACAATTAGTAAACCAACCAGTAACAAATCTACAGAGTAATTAATCCTTCCTTAAATATTGAAACTCTGGTGAATGTGCGGAAAGATGACAAAAATGGCTCAGAAAGAGGTACATATAAAATACTAATCTGTTCCAACTCTATGCAATGATAAACTAGTACTCAAAGAACCAATAAACAATCTTTCTGTGGTTCTAGAGAACTAAAAATATAGAACCCTCTCAAAAGAGGAAAAAAAAAAAAAAGCCATGAGGGAACCTGGAGAGATGGCTCAGAGGTTTAGAGTATCTGTGCTCTTACAGAGAGGATGCAGGTTCAATTCCCAGCACCCAAAGGTGGGTCACAACCATCCATAACTCCAGTTCCAAAGAATGTAATGCTCACTTCTGACATCTGAGAATACATGTATGTAGTGAATATACATGTATGCACACATTCATACACAGAAATCTTTTTTAAAAAGCCACCAAAGCTTTAATTCTTTAATTTCCTACTTCAAATGATAAACAAAACTATGAGATCTATAAATTATTAAACCCAGTGGAAAGTTTCTCCATTTTTAAGATTTAAAAGTTCCTCTATCTATAATATTCCAGATCTTTCAGGAACTTGGAACACTTTCCCTGAAGACACAACGCAACACTGGGCATCAGACCCATACTCATCTACCACAGTGTCTACTTAGAAAATAAACCCAGGTGCTACACAGTGGATAGTTTCTGAACCACACATGAATTAGTTCCCCCCTAATATCAGCCCTGTGGCTAAGTTTAATTAAGGAATTTTATTTTGGCCTGGATGTGGGGCTGTACACCTTTAACCCCAGAACTCAGGAGGCAGAAGCAAATGAATCTCTGTGAGTTTGAGGCCAGCCTAGTCTACATACTGCGTTCCAAGCAAGCCAGCACCACATAAAGAGGCTCTACAGGGGATAGAGAGGTGGGGAAAATTTTATTTTGGAGCTGAAAAAAATCACTTGGCAGTTAAGAGTACTTACTGCCCTTGGTGAGGGATGGGTTAAAGTCCCAGAACCTACATAGCAGCTCAAAACCGCCCATTAACTACAGTTCCAGAGGAACACTCTTCTGTCCTCTGTGGTACCAGGAACATACATGGCACACACACTTATATGCAGGCACTCAACATATACACACAAACAATCTTTTAAAAAGTTCTTTTAGACAAGCATGGTGATGTGCACCTTTAACCCCAGAATTTGAGAGGCAGAAGCAGGTGGATTTCTATGAATCTGAGTCCAGCCTGGTCTATGTAGAGTGTTCCAGGACAGCCAGGGCTAAACAGTGAGACCCTACCTCCAAAAGAAATTTATATTAAATTTTATTTAGAAATAAAAACAATTAGCACTTCAGCTACTTTCATGACTAAATAAACAGATACATTAATTATGAAAAGCTGATATTTGTTCATAAAAACCTTATATTTGTTCATAAAAACCTTCCAAAACCAAAAAATGATTTTAAGCTATTTTAAATAAATTTTGTTTTTATTTACAGATCTTTTTTTCTTTCTGTGGACTTACAAAATAATTAATTTTAATGAAAGTATTATTTAGAAGCTAGAAGTTACCTACTGTTCTTTTAAATCAGACCTAAATTAAAATGTTACTTGTTCATAAAGAACTTCACTATAAGCAATGAGGCCCAATTCCTTTTTCTTCTTCCTAAGAACTCAATCACTACCTAAAATTTGCTTATCAGTATCCCTCACCCATTTGAATTCAGGGCTGTTCAAGCAGGTTCTCAGCTGCTGTATTCACCAACACATCTTCAAGAGCAGGCAGAGCACATAGGTAAGAGATGCTGCTGACTCAATGACGGGCTGGCTGTCTACAAAAGGAATCAGCTATGGCAATCTATTTCCCATAAGCTATCTCTTGAACAGAGTTCCTTCCCAATAAAAATAACCACTCGGGGCCAGTGAGATGGCTCCGTTCATAAAAACACTTCCTAGCAAGCCTGGCACCCTAAATTTAGCCAAGACCCACATGAGAGAAAAAGGCCAACTTCTACAAGTTGTACTCTGACCCACACACTTATGCACATGCATACATGAATGGACACAAAATATAATTTTGAAATTACTGTAAAAATCCATGAGCTTACCAGCTTCTGGGTATTTGGGCTAATTCTTTGCTTAAATATTTGTAGCAACTACCAAGTTCATACTGTTAAATAAAAGACTCAGATACAAACCTGTGGTTTGAGGCCAGCCTGTTCTACATAGTTCTAGAACAGCAGAGCTACATAGTGAGACCCTGTCTCAAAAACAAAACAAAACAAAACAAAACAAACAAACAAAAACCCTCAGACACAGTGGTGCACACGTGTAATGCTTGCACTTGAGGGCTGGGCAAAAAGCTCAACAGCTCCTGACTGGCCTGAAATACATAGCAAGACCTTATCTTAAAAAAGCAAAATGGAAAAGGCTCCCATCCTTATTTTTAAGGACAATATGAGAATGAATCTAAAACACACGAGAGCCAAAGACAAAGTATTGGTCATGTTTCAATCTCTATGAATCATACTTGTGAAGGAATGCTTTAATACTTACGGAATGCTTTGTCTATTCTCCATCCATTTGTTTTTTCTTCACGTTTAAATTTATTCTGTTAACAACAAAAAGATCTATAGTAATGTTCTGCCATTAAACAAGGATTATTTCTATTTAGTAAGCATTAATGTGAAACTATAAAACATCCTATTCCCTATTAAGTGGTATATCCTAGGCAACAGGCTAAGTTTCTTAAAGCTTCAGTTACTTAAAAATGAGGACTAAAGGTCAGAGAAATGGCTCAATGGGTAAGAGCACTGGCTGCTCTTCCAAGGACCTATATTCAGTATCTAGCAGCCACTTAGTAGCTCACGACCATCTATAACTCCAAATCAGAGAATTAATGCCCTCCTCTGGACTCCTCAGGTACTGCACACACGTGACACAAATACATAGACACAGACAAAAGACATATATATAAAATAATTTTTTAAAAATTAATGAGGGGGCTGGCGAGATGGCTCAGCAGGTAAGAGCACTGACTGCTCTTCAGTAGGTCCTGATTTCAAATCCCAGATACCACATGGTGTCTCACAACCACCCGTAATGAGCTCTGACACCCTCTTCTGGTGCGTCTGAAGACAGCTACAGTGTATTTATGTATAATAATAAATAAATCTTTGGGCCGGAGCGAGCAGGGACTGAGAGAGCGGAGCAGACCTGAGAGAGCGGAGCAGACCTGAGAGAGCTGGGCCGACTGGAGTGACCAGAGCAAGCAGAGGTCCTAAAATTCAATTCCCAACAACCACGAGAAGGCTTACAACCATCTGTACAGCTACAACATACTCACATAAAGATAGATAGATAGATAGATAGATAGATAGATAGATAGACAGACAGACAGACAGACAGACAGATCTTTAAGAAAATTGAATGTGGACTGAGGAGCTAGTGAATCTGGCTCAGCAGGTAAAGGACGGCCTTCATGTGGTCCTGGAACCCACATGGCAGAAGGAGGAACTAACATACCCAGAAGCTGTCTTCTGATCTTCAAATGAACATGTGCACAACCCCCACGTACATACAGACTCAAAGACAGGCACATACACATACTCTAAATATTATCAACTTTTTTGTAATAAAGATTAAAGATTCATGTAACTTTTCCTGATATTATCTTTACTATCAACAACAGAAATAAAACAATGAAGCGAGATTTATGGCACATAGAAAGTCACCATGGGCCAAGCCTGCCAGCTTCATGTCACTAGCCAGAACTGATATAAAGGTGAAAGGAACCAAGTGCCATGAGTGAGCACTTGCACATACTCACAGGAGTAAGTGGGACGATACACCTACTCAAAAACACATGCACACGTGCTCAATGGATTCTCATTAAAAACAACAGTCGACTACCACACAAAGATAAATCTATAGTCAATTAAGCTAACATTAACTTATCCAACCTAAAATACTCCTAACATTGAACATTTTCACTATTATTCCAAAATGGTTTTTTAGTGTAATAGAGGAGTCTACAATTAGGCAAAAGTTTGAACCCAAGTTTATCTCATCTATATATAGTCCCAAATATAAAGCAGAAATTTCTGGTTTCTTTGGAGACTCAGTTGTGTCATGTGATATTTTTCAGGAAGATGACACATGGGAGGATGTTTTGCTGAAGGAAACACTGGAGAGGATGTTTTCCTAAAGCAGACTCAGAGAGGACATTTTGCTGCAGCAGGCGGTTGAAAGGGTGCATGATGTTTGGAAAGAGTGTAAGTAGAACCCAACAGTGAACCATGCACTGGCACACCTCGAAATGCTTTCTTCGCTTGTTGTGACTTCATAGAGAGAAATGCGCCCAAGATCTTCCTGTGGTATTCTGGATCTTCCTGTGGTATTCTGGCTGTCTCTTGCCCTTTTGGCCAAGTCTCACAGATTGCTCTGGATCAAGCCACTGTTAATGATTCGTGTTTAGTGTCTGCTAATTGGACTAGACTATTGCTACTGATTCATATTTGATATTTTAGACTGCACTACTAGTATTCTGACAACAAAGATTGGAATGGCCCCAAAGAACTACTTCTAAACAGGTTTGCATCGCCTTATTCCTATTAACCATCTTTCTCTCCTTAGGGGCGAGAACAGAGGTTGGGGCATTAATGATCTCTAATTAAATGAAGTTTAAAAAAAATCTAAGCCTGCACTGATCTATCTATATATATTATATAAGACAGAAGTTTGGTTTTTTTTTTGAGACAAGGACTAATGTACTCTAGTGTGGCCTCAAGTTCCCTACTCAACTCAAAAATAACCATGCATTCCTACTAATCTTTCTGTCTCTATCTCTTTAGTTTTGGGGTTACAGGCATGTATCCCCATGGCCCCCATTCTACATGGATGCTCAGGATTCAAACTCAGACTCCCATGCTTGTAAGACATGGGCTTTACAGCTAAGTCATGGCCCCAGACACGTTTTGTAAGTTTTGTTTGTTTATTTGTGGTCTTTTAGGGCAGGATCTTATGCACCCAAAGCAGGTCTTAAACTCACTATTCTCCTGCCTCCTCTTGAATACCAGAATGATAGGCACGCACTAGCACATCTACCTTATTACAAAGGATAGTCTTAAAATTATAAGCCCTTAGAGAAGGATTATCAGCTAAGCAAGGAGGATCAACTTTAGAAGCCAACCTGAGTTACAAAATGAAACTCTGTCTCAAAACCCCAAACAAAAACAAATTTAAAGTAGATAAGATAGATCAGTGGCAGAGGAAATAGAAAAGAAATCAAAGAGTGTTATCACTACAAATCCTACAAATGTTATATGACAACAGTAAAAGTTTTTATAGATATGATCTCTCCAACTTAGTATTAAAATTATCACAAGAATACCTTCCCTATCCCCTAGCCCCTCCCCCCCCAAAAAAACCCCATGGTTTCTCTATGTAACGGCCCTAGCTGTCCTAGTCCCACTGTAACTCCACAGACCAGGCCAGCCTCAACTCGGAGATTCCCCTGCCTCTGCTTCCCAAGTGCTGGGATTAAAGGTGTGCACCATCATTGCCCAGCAACACAGGAATCAATATCTGTGGAGGAAAACGGGTTTGTGTAGGGTCTGTGTTGTTCAGCCTGGCTTAAATTCTTAGGCCGCAGTGATGCTCGAGCCTCAGCCTCCTCAGAAACAGGGACTGCAGGCTTAACTAAAACTAAAATACTGAACACCTCTGTATGGATGAAAAAATTTAATTTATAATATAAACACTTTCACCATTTAAAAAATAATAAAAAAATCAGATTCTTGCTTCACAGGAAAGTCCCATCACACTAAAGGGGAAACGGTGCTGATCTGAATGTGTTCCAGAACTAGCAAGAGGTCCATGCCCCTCCCTGCTCATCTCAGCAACCACCACCAAACAGCCAAGAACTCTGAAAGACAATTACAGGGATCAGGGCTATAGCTTAGTGATGAACACAAATTCAGTACCAGCACTCAAAAAAAGAAAAAAGAAAAATGCAAACCAATATGCCTCATGAATGAAATGGTAAATATTCCTTAAAAAATATAATATGGAGGCTGGGAAAATGGAGAAAGAATTAACAGCACTGGCTACTCTTCCAGGAACCTGGATTCAATTTCCACCACCCACATGGTGGCTCTTAACTCCAGTCCTAGGTGACTTGATACCCTCTTCTGGTTTCCACAGACACTAGGCACACAGGCATACTACAAGCAAACACCCACACACATAAAATAATTTTGAAGGCTGGAAAGATGGCTCAGAGTTAAGAGCACGGAGTACTCTTTCAGATGTCCTCAGTTCAATTCCCAGCAACCACATGGTGGTTCATAACCACCTATAATGGTTTTCGATACCCTCTTCTGGTGTGTCTGAAGACAGTGACAGTGTACCCACATACATAACACAAATAAGTCTTTAAAATTATAATAATTTTTAAAGGTTTTTTAAAAAGGAAAAAAGTGTAGCAAATCTCTGCGATATATAAGTGGAATATAGTATAGCCACATGGAATTGGTTCTATGGCTATAAGGTTCGTTCGCTATGCAGGAATCAACAAGATGTACTTCACTAATCCTAGAAACAGAGCATTTTCACTTTTCTACACTTTACCCAGACCTGTTGGAATTATACTAAACTTTAAGGGAAGAACCTAAATGTTTTCTGAAAGAAGTCAGTGACAAACACTATTAATTAATCAGATTACCAGAGAGCTCTACCTCTAATCAAATTTTAGCCTTCATAAAACTTTAATTTAGTGATCATTTTAACCAAGATCAACATTAGAACATAAAGAATACAAGCAGGAGCCAGGCCTAGTGGAGCACACCTTCAATCCCAGCACTCAGAAGCAGGCCAATCTCTGAGTCTGAAGACAGCCTGATCGACGACAAGACCAGCTTGAAGACAGCCAGAGTGACAGGGAAATTCTGTCTCAATACATACATACATACATGCATGCATGCATACATACATACATACATACATACAAACAAACAAACAAGCAGGCTCCTCACCTCTTGCAGAAATCCAGTGAGGCTATGACACCACACTACAGGAAGGCAGTACATAATGTTCCTGGGCAATCAAGTCTAGTCTACTTTAAGGACACCCAAATTCTTATCTTCCTGATTGGTTGTTTTCACTAATGTGGCAAACATGCTGAGATGGAGAACTAAGGGAAAGACATACGGTTGGGAGACTCTCTCATGGTTAACTAGGAATACACTATGGCAACACAGCATGAGGGAACCCAAACACACTCCTACCCAGAAAGCACAGTACAGTTTCTCAGCACCACCACCAAGCTCATCCTCTCAGGCACAGTCCGTCCATGCTGACATCACTTCACTGCTCACAATGTTAGTGGTTATTCACAAAGTTAAGGGGGACTCAGACAGCAACACTCAGTCCAGCGACATATACTCAGCACTTTCCGTATCATCCCAGAAAATCTTAGATACTTTCTAATCATAAAGCTACACTAACTCTAAGTACTCTGATACATCTTCCTTCTATTTTCATTAACTCTTAATTTTAGTATCTTTATCAATAGTTCTCAAATACATATTAAAAGTCATATAAAAAGCTCAAGAGATATAACTATACTAAAATTGAGAAATTATACAAAAATCAGTGTCACACACAAACACAAACATAATAGAGAACAAATGTGAATTAAATTAAAAGAAAAAACCTTAGTAATTTTTTTCACCCTTTCTAACCAATAAATGTTATAGGCATACTTTACCTTAATTTCTATCCTTGCTCTGTGAGGAAAAAGTTGTCCAATCATAGAAAAGTCAGTTCCTACCATGCTGATGGCTAAAAAAAACATATCGGTTTCTGTAAAAATAAAAGATTAACTGAAAATTAATTTTCCGTTCAGACAAAATAACCCAAATTAGTTATATACAACTATATATAAAAACTTTATATATAAAAACTTAATTAAAATAAGTTAAAGAGTACTTAATTTCATTGAAAAGAAACTCAAATACAATAAAACACAACTATCTCCCTAGGTAACTGTGGGGTACATGTCACATCCCAGAACTCAGGAGGCCTTGGTAACAAGAACTGCTAAGAGGTCCAGAACTTCTGACCGGTGTGGTACGAGTTTCTAGCTCTGAGATCTGCCTCAATCATGAAATGAGTGAGCCACAGTCTGTAAGCCCACCTGACAAGACCAGATTTCCTGTAGTGCCTCACACCACGTAGCACATCCAATGTAGTCTGGACTGATCATGCCTGAATCTGCTCTGTACCTCACAGGGATGACTAAGAAAGTCAAGTAGGTGGCCCAGGAGACAACTAAAAAGTTTGCACTCCCATTCCAAAGGGGCCCCACAAGCTTGATCATCACATGTACCTGCTGGGACAGAAGGCCACCCAATCAGATATTAAACCAAACAAGACAAAGAGGTCTCTGAAAATAAAGAGGTTTATGGAACCATGTAAATGCCAGCCAGAAATGAAAAACCAGTCCTGGGAGAACGTCCCACAGCTACCAACAGCACAATGAAAAAGGAGTAACCAAGCAATACCTGATCCGACTTAAGTCCCACCCCAAAAGAGGGAGTCCATATCTGGCACTGCTTGTGTGACCATGAATCTGAGACTAGATAGCCCAGGGACCTAGGGCAAAATCAAATACTGTTCTAAAAGGAAAAATAAATGTAGTACTCAAATGATTTCTAGTGATATTCTACTATACTCATAGATCATTTGCTTGCTCTGCCAGCAGCAGCAGCAGATAGGAATAAATACAGAGACTCACAGCCAGACACTCCTCAGAGTCAGAGACCTCGGAACACTCAGCCCTAAAAGGGAGGTCTCCTTCAAATCTCCCCTCAGGGCACCAGGTCCTCTGCACTTAGAGCTTTGAGGCTAGTGATTTTATGGGATTCTTGGGTCTCTGACTCTTGTGGCCACTCTTGGTCTCTTTTCCTTCTGTTGGACTGTCTTGTCCAACTTTGATGCGAAAGTTTTGCTTTTTCCTATTATATTTAAAAAAAAAAAATGAGGGGCTGGTGAGATGGCTCAGTAGTTAAGAGCACCGTCTACTCTTCCAAAGGTCCTGTGTTCAAATCCCAGCAACCACATGGTGGCTCACAACCATCCGAAACAAGATCTGACTCCCTCTTCTGGAGTGTCTGAAGACAGACACAGTGTACTTACATATTATAAATAAATAAATAAATCTTTTTTTAAAAAATGAATCAATGTAAACATAGCTACTTGGGTAAAGGTTAACAACAGAACTGTCATTTATTCTTGCTAGGAGAAGGAAAGTCAGTTTTCTCCACTGGAATGACACTGGGCCAACCATTCCAGGCAGATCTCAGGAATGGACCCCACACTTTGTATGTATGTGCGCTTTTACTTGGTTGCACTTTGGTAGGTTTTGGCAGGTTTCTTTCTTTCTTTCTTTCTTTCTTTCTTTCTTTCTTTCTTTCTTTCTTTCTGGATAATGTTGTATTTTGCTTTGTAGGTTTTGAGAGTTTTGGTGTATTGGATTTGTTTCTTTTTTTAAAAAAAGAACGTGAGAGTTGGGTAAGTAGGGAGGTGGAGATCTGTACAAATTTGGGGGAAGGAAAGAATATGATCAAAATATATGTAAACTTATAGTTGTTTTAAATATTAAGGCAAATTTTAAAACTGAAAATACTAGATGCTGGATCTTACTACTAGCAAGCAAATATATAGAAATATGAAGAATTATTTTGGAATATTGGATTTCTATAAGCTAGCAAAACTAAAAGATTATTGACAAAACTGTAAGAAAATTAACACTATAGACAATTGGTAAGATATGAATTAATGAGGCATTTGTGTTAGGATACCTATAAGAAATAAATAAAATACTCAGTGAGTAGCAGAAAGAATGAGAGAAGGAGAAAGAGAGAAAGAGACAGACATACAGACAAGCACTTGGAAAAATGTTTACTGGACTAAAGGGGCCCTGGTATTTATAACACTGGGAAAGGGAAGGAGGAAGTGAGGGAAAATGTAACAAGCCCGACAGAATTTACCTTAAAAAAAAAAAAACAAGTTGTTAATAGTCAGAGGAGGGAGAAAGTACAAAAAATTTCCTTTTGCCCTATATGCTACCATACTTAAAAACCATTCTTAAAGTAAAAAGCAGTAAGGAAAACCATGAAATGTGCCTGTGTGCTCTGTTGCTGTCGTGTTGTGCTGTCTGTTGCTGGACTCACACTCCCTGGCCGCCCTGCCTAAGCCCCTCAGTCTGTGTTACAGGCAGGCACCGTGACTGCTGCGGGAACAGCATCTGCAAGGCGAGTACTGCTATGATTAAATCCTACAAAAACAATGACCCACCGGCACAAAGGTTAGTGCTCACACAGAAACACTGCCAACTATTCACTTAAATGGAGGTTCTCTGTACAGTCTGAAACAGATTCCAGGCAAAATGATCAAAAGTCAAAGATATAGTAGGGGAAGGGGAGGGGAACCAATAAATCTGAGTGGAAACCAACGTGGCAGGTTCCATTTTATTTACAAGAAGTCAGAAGCTTAAATAAAAGTTCATTTTATTCCAAAAGACCTTTGATGAACATTAGTTACCTTTATTGGACCATGGCTTTGAGTAGTAGTTCTTCCTGAAGCTGGAGTAAGTAGTAGTGGAGCCGCGCTCAAATATAGGATCATTCTCTTCAACGACGCAGGGGCCTTTTGTTCTCAAAACTTCTACAGTTAAACTGAAAGAAGACATTCTCAATACAGTCACACTAAAAACCCAAGTATGAAAAACAGTAGATGAGATTTAATTACTGCTTTCTAAGATTTACACAGCACTTAGTACAGAAAATATAAAATATATTTGAAAAAGGATAATAAATTTGAAATATATATTTTTCCAAATGTGATTTTAAGGTACAGAAATAAATGCCAACCTGTTTTCCGGTTACAGCATTTTCAAAATACCTTTGGACTAAAGGTAAATAAACTGCTCTATTGTCCTTTTTGTCTGTCTGTCTTTCAGACCAGGCTTTGTGTTGTCCAGGCTCGCCTGGAACTTGCTGTCTAGCTGAGAACAGTTTTGAATTACTATCTCCACTTCCCAAGTGCTAAGACTGCAGGCATATGTCGTCACACCTGGTTTTGGTTTGTGGATTTCTAAATGGCTCCTGAGCCAATATCTCTTTAACTATTATTGACATATAAAATCACCATCACATAGAAATACTTATCAGTATTGCATTTATATTATAGTCAAATTTATACTTATATACATTGTTACTAACTAAACGGCAAAAGCCTTTCATTTCTCTTTGTTACCTGATCCCGTATAAAATACACACTTTAGAGCTGGAAAGACTGGTCAGCAGTTCAAGGCCAACCTGTCTACAAAGCAAGTCTCAGGCCAGCCAAGGCTACACAGTGAGAGTCTCAAAAAACAAAAATAATAAAAACAAAGAAAAATCAAACAAGGTAAAATTAATGAATAATACGAAAAGTTTAAATACCAACTTCAAACTGAATCAATCCTAGAAATCGATCCTCAGTGGGTAACAGCACACAGCTGCTCAGCAGCTGGCCTGGCTTAGCAGCAGGGTGATGAGTAAACAAAGTTGGGTTGACAGACAAGAGGAGAGCGATAGCATCTCATCCAAACATGCTAAAATTGCACATTAATTTAGTCCATTTACCTGCTTAAAATAGTCATGCTGTCCATCTATCCAGTGGCGGTTAGTTAAACGTTCTGTTGACAGATGGAGAAATAGCATCTCTCTGTTCTTTACCCCTACCTCCTCCCTCCTTCCTGCACCATCTCCTTAACTCACCTTTCTTCATCTAAAATAATAGAACCATCTTCTGCCACTTTTACTCGAGGAACCAGAAGTGGCCCATCATCCACCTCCTCTTCCACGTCTTCATTATCATTAGCATCTTGAGTGCTCTGATTTTCTTGCCTACTAAAATGGAAACATTGTTACCTTAGCAACAAAACAGTATTTCCTGAATAGTATGAACTCAAAACAAGTTACTAAAGAAAACCAACATGCAGCCATTTTAAACTTTCTCTATAACTCAACTAAAAATACCACATGACACAGTTACCCTGCCAGGCATAATGAAATACAAGGTAATCTTGGCTCTAAGGAGACCAATGAAGCAAAGAACCAAGAGTTCTAGGTCACTATGAACTTTACCTTAAGACTCTGACTCAAAATAAATAAATGGATGGATGGATGGATACATTGGAGAGGTGAAGAGGATAAGATATTATTTGGTAACTTTTTTTTTAGACAGGAATTCACTATTGTAGCCCTGGCTGTCCTGGAACTCTTTCTGTAAACCAGGCTGGCCTCAAACTCACAGAGACCTTCCTGCCTTCCTCCTGTCTCTGCATCTTGGGTGCTGAGATTAAAGGAATGCACTACCACCACCTGGCTAATTTGGTAACATATAATAAGGAATCTTTAGACATAACAATAAGAGCAGCTAGTGAGAGGGCTCAGTAGTTAAGAGCACTGACTGCTCTAAAGGTCCTGAGTTCAAAAACCCAGCAACCACATGGTGGCTCATATCCATCCATAATGAGATCTGACACTCTCTTCTGATATGTCTAAAGACAACTACAGTGTACTTACATATAATAATAAGTAAATCTTAAAAAAAATTAGAAAACAATAAGAAATGTTTACTCTCTTTTAAAATAAACCAGTGGTACCAGCCAAGTAACTCAGTGGTTTACAGTATACTTTAGGTTTGAGGCCAATAATAAAAATAAATAAATAAATAAACAAATGTTACCTTTTTACCCCACTTCTGGTACCTACTTTTTCTAGCTTTCTGAAATATGTATACTAGTATATCTTTTTTTAGTTTGGTTTTATTTTCTTAGATCTATGAGGCAGGCTCTTGCTATGAAGCTCAAAATAGTTGGGTGCTCATTCTGTAGGCTCATGCTAGCCTCAAATTCAGCCTTTCAATTGCTGGGATTACACAGATGCACACCTACGTCCAGCCCTCAGGTAGTCAGCCAACTGTGCAAAAGTCCATCAGAACCTCTTGCTCCCATCCAATTATAACTATTAAAAAAATATTCCAAATCTTTCTTTCTACTATACTGGCTGTTAATATCTTATTGAAGCACACATACATTATAAATCTGAAATGCTATATCTAAAAATTGGTGAGCAGGTGAGATGGCTCTTGCCACAAAGTCTAACAAGCTGAATGCACAGCAGTAGCAGTGTGCAACCTCCAGAATGCACACTGACTGCCACAAACTGTCTCTTCACCTCTGTACTGGCTAGTTTTGTATCAACTTGAAACAGCTGGAGTTATCACAGAAAAAGGAGCTTCAGTTGAGGAAATGCCTCCATGAGATCCAACTGTACGGCATTTTCTCAATTAGTGATCAAGGGGCTTTCTCTGGGCTGGTAGTCTTGGGTTCTATAAGAGAACAGGCTAGGTGTGGTGGCGTACGCCTTTAACACCTTTGGGAGGCAGAGGCAGGCGAATTTCTAAGTTCGAGGCCAGCCTGGTCTACAGAGTGAGTTCCAGGACAGCCAGGGCTATACAGAGAAAATCCTGTATCTAAAAACAAAACAAAAACCAAAATAAGAGAGCAGGCTGAGCAAGCCAGGGGAAGCAAGCCAATAAAGAACATCCCTCCATTGCCTCTGCTCAGCTCCTGCTTCCTGACCTGCTTGAGTTCCAGTCCTGACTTCCTTTGGTGAAGAACAGCAGTGTGGAAGTGTAAGCTGAATAAACCCTTTCCTCCCCAACTTGCTTCTTGGTCATGATGTTTGTGTAGGAACAGAAACCTTGACTAAGACAACCTCCATACTCTCATCATGGCATGCATGTGCCCACACAAATACACACTGCATATGCACAATGTAACTTAAAAATTGTTTTAACTGGTAACATTTGTTTTTTTTTGGGGGGGGGGGTAGAAACCACAGACTTTTAAACCACAAAGAAACAAAGGTGGAAAGACTTTTTTCAATATTCCCTTTGTTCCTTTTAATTTTTTTTAACCACTCAAAGCTACTGTTTTTGACAACAAACGCCTCCTAAATTAGAAGTGCAAGCTTTTACTCCTAACCCTAAGAGCCAGAGGAGACTGATCTCTGTAAGCTCAAGGCCCAGAATGAGCTACATGGCAAGTCCTAGACTAGCCAAGGATTGTCTCAAAATCAAACAAAACCTCAATATGAACATCTTTAATTTAAAACTCATGAGGCCAGTGAGATGGCTCAGCGGGTCAAGAAAGGCCTGATACCTGTGTTCAATACATGGAACCCACATGTTGGAAGAGAACTGACTCTCAGGCTGTGTGTCCTATGACCACCCCACAAGCTATGACACTCTCATGTACTCCCAGGCATGGAATATAAGTACAAATGTAAATGGAAGGCATAGTATTAGTCAATTACATATATTATACAAATATTATAGACCTCTCATTCTGAAAAGATCTAACTGTGTGTGTGTGTCTGTGTATACATGCATACATGTGTGTGTGTGTGTTTCTGAGACAGATTCTCCCTATATAGCTTTTGTGTGGCAGTTTCCTCAAAATATAACCTCTCTGAATGAGAAGCTTAAGATATTGGATATTCCTACAGAGAAATCTGCAAAGCTCAGCCAACAACTCAAAGGCTTCAGGAAGTCCCGGAAACTGACCAGATAAATGAAATCTTCCCACCCCACGCAGTAAAGACTACTGAAAGACACTCTCCAGCCTGCCGAATTGCTTCTATGTTTAAAGAATGTTAGGTTCCCAGCTTTCATGAGCCATTGTCCATGCTGGGTAGGCTTTGATGATACAGCTGTCTTTGAGATAATTTATGATCTTATAAGTAACCCTTCTCTCATATTGATGATAATTAAAACTCACTGCTTCACTGGATAGTGGTGGCACATGCCTTTAATCCCAGTAATCAGGAGGCAGAGGCAGGTCAATCCTAAGAGCTCAATGCTAGCCTAGTCCTAGCAAGAGCCAGGACAACCAGAGCCAGACAGAAAAACCCTGCCATAAAACTAAAAAATAAAAAAACCCTAAAAGGTCCAAGTTGGACTTTGGTGGTATCTTTCCTGGTGATCTGTCACCAGTCCCCTCTCTGGGGTGAGTAGATTTATTCATCTCTCTCCAAGAATGATGCTACACCTCAGTAGTAAAGACTCAGCTTCTCAGGCGCCGAGCTTAGACGCATGAGCTACCACGCCCAGCCGGGGCTTCTCTTCCTTTTAGAACACATGGTTGTGGGTTTTTTATGTAGCCCCGACTGTTTTTGTTTTGGTTTGGTTTGGTTTTTTTTTTTTTCGGTTTTTCAAGACACGGTTTCTGTGTAGCCCTGGCTGTCCTGGAACTTACTCTGTAGACCAGGCTGGCCTCGAACTCAGAAATCCACCTGCCTCTGCCTCCCAAGTGCTTAAAGGCATGCGCCACCCCTGCCCGGCTAAGTGGTTCTATTTTTAAGAAGCAATCAAATGTACAGAAGCTCCATTTGCAGGTTGGCGGTAGGAGGGTGTTCAGTGGATAAAGTACTCACCCACCAAGTGTGACGAATGGAGTTTGGATCCTTAAAACCCATATAAAAGCTAGGTAGGCTTAGCAGCCAGCACTCAAAAAGCATAGACAAGGGATTTCAGAAGCAAGCTGACTAGACAAAATCAACAAGAAACCTTGCATTACTACATAAAGTGAAGCACAACTAAAGAACACAACACACGCCCATATAAGACACACATGCACACCAAACACATGCACACCAAACACATGCACACCAAACACATGCACAAAGCACAGGCCAGAACAGAAAGAAAAGGAAAATCAAAGAAGCCTTAGATTTCACTTTCAGTGTGTCCAAGGCTGGGCTAAGTCAGTGGTGGGCACCTGCGGTGCACAGCAACAGGAAGCATACACTAAACAGAACGATAAGATGCTCACTCTCTCGTTGGGGTGGGAGCCAAGGATTTCTCAGGTTTCTTTTCTTGTTCCACTGAAGAACTGTTAAGTACAAATAAAAGCATACTTTTTAACAAATTAATATTTTAGCAATTTTCTTTATAGCCAGAAAAAAATTCTCTTAGCCTCCATTTTTCATACAATATACTACAGCACTTCATTAGGAATGTTCAACAATCTTTTTTTTTTTTTTCAGTCATGCCTAGCCAGTGAGAATTAGATCCGTGAAGGCTGAGAACGGATTGATTCCCAGCACACACCAGCCAAAAACAAACAATAGGAAGAATTTTTTAGTTAAAAACTCATCAAGAACCAATAACCTGCTGGGCCCTAAATAAGAAATACTTTTCCCCCACTAACTCCTTAGTGAAGAGAGATTGGCAGCCTTGGGAAATGAAGCAAGCTAGGTGGCTCATCTCCAGACCTTCTTCAACATGGCCAAAGACCTGGCGAATGCAAAAGAGGCCTATCCTGAAGACTATGCTAAGGCCACCTACGACACCACCAAAAACAGATTTATGATGTCTGCCTTCCACCTCAGGCTAACATTAAAGAATTAAAGCTTTGTTCATGAAGCACTTGTGATCCAAACTACACCATTACCAATGAAATAGGGCATAAAAACTATATTCCTTTATATCACATTATAACACATAAGAAATAGAAATTACACTACTGCCCAATAACTAAAACAAGAAGCCTCTTTAGCTCTAGGAGATAAAGAGGGACACCATTATCATCCTAGAGAGCAGTTACTTGCATAGGCTTAGACCCAAATGTATCCATACTTATTTTGTTAGAAACTTTATCTTTAAGAGATAATACAAATGTTATAAATTATTCAACAAGCTTCTGAACATGAAACTGTACTCTAAAAGTGGCATGTCATTACATACCCAATGAAACAAAGCATAAATGAATTTTACTTACGTCATTGGATTGTTATCTGGAAGGTAATATATGAAGTCTCTCATAGTCATTTTTGAACGATCTGGTGGCCTCTGGCTTTCATTTGTAGAAAATTTGTTTTTCCATTGTTTCTATATACAGAGATTTTATAAACAGATTAACTTCAGATGCACTAAACTCAAATATACAACTGAACTATCAGAAGGCTGGACTATAGGAAGGCTGGGTCAGGAGGATGGCTTGGATTGTACATAGCAAGGCTGGGTCAGGAGGATGGCTTGGATTGTACATAGCAAGGCTGGGTCAGGAGGATGGCTTGGATTGTACATAGCAAGGCTGGTCAGGAGGATGGCTTGGATTGTACATAGGAAGGCTGGGTCAGGAGGATGGCTTGGATTGTATATAGCAAGGCTGGGTCAGGATGGCTTGAACTGTACATAGCAAGGCTGGGTCAGGAGGATGGACTGGACTACAGTTCACTCACTTACCTTCTCCTTTCTCAGTTCCTCTTTCAACATCTCCCTCAGTTTTCGGGCCTTATAGATTCGGTATCTGTCTGAACACGGCTGCTTCTCTTGTAGCTGGAGTAGGGTTTGGCTGTGGTGCATCGTGATCAACTGTAGATAAGGGGCGACTCTGTGAGGGGGCACTGCAGAAGGCTGAACAAGACTGGATGTGCTTGACACTCGCTTTCTTCTCTGTGAAGAAGCAGAGGACAATGTGCTGGACTCTGCAGCATTATTTTTGTCACCAGTCTTTTCATCACTATTGGAATTAAAAAGAAAAGAGACATCATGACTCATCTCTTTTATATATTAGTTTTAAGATAGCAAGGTCTCACTGAACAAAAAGAAAAACAAACATAAGAAACAGTAACTTTTCAGAGTTATGTTGATTATAACAGAGTTGCAATAAACATTTCTTTAAAACCTTCTCAGCTTTAAATGATAGCTCATACTTCCATTCCTAGCACTGGGGCTAAGGGAGACCGACTGCCATGAGTAACTACAACCAGCTTGAGCTACCTACTAGGTAAGACTGTCTCAAAACAAACGAACAGAGACTAGAGAGCTGGTTCTGGGCTTAGGTGCACGTCTACTTTTCAGACTTCCCAGCTCTGACATCAGGTGGCTCACAAACACCTGTAACTCTGACTCCAAAGATCTGACACTTTCTGGCTCCTGCACACATGTGGTATTCACAAACACACATGAATCCTGTTTTTAAAAGAGGTAAACAAATTATCAATACAGTATATGTAAATTCTAAGGAAAATTGTTATTCTTTTTCAAACTTAGTTCCTAAGCACAATAGAAAACATTAACAATATGCTGAATTCTTTGAAGTACCAAAAAAAACCAAAAACCCCCCAAACACAAAATTAAGTCACAGAACAAAGCTTAGTAAGCCAATTTTTAATAACTAGATAGAAAATTGGATTTTGTTTTGCTAAGTGTCTGTAACCTCAATACTCAGAAGTGGAGGCAGAAGGATTGGAAGTTCAAGACTGTCCTCAGCAACACAGTGAGTCTGAAGCTAACTTAAGCTACATGAGACCCTAGCTCAAACAAACAAAGCATCTAATCACTTTAAATCAAATATTGGCTATAGTACAGATTAGATATAAATCGCTCAGAAATGGAGCTGGAGTCATGAACTCAAGGTTAAGAGCACTGGCTGCTCTACCATAAAACTTGGGTTCAATTTCCAGTACCCAGATAGCCGCTCACAACTGTCTATAACTCTAGTTCCAGGAGATCCAAAGTCTTCTAGTTACCATGGGCACCAGGCATATGGTGCACTGACACACACAAAGGCAAAACACCCATATACATAAAACATTTAGAAAGTGTAAGAAAAAGCCCAGCACGGTGACGCACTCCTCTAGTCACAGCACTGGGGAGGCAGATACAGGACTGAGCCCAGCTGCTCTACAAAGAGAGTTCCAGAGCCACCAAAGTTACACAGTGAAACCCTGTCTCAAAATAGAAAAGGAAACAAACAGACAAGAAAAGGAAAAGAAAGAGAACAGGAATATAGCTGACTAGAGTTAACATTTATTTCTAATAATGCACTATATTGTGGTAGGATAACTTGGTTGACAACATTTTTTAACACAAGAGAGTTATTAAAAAGATCTAGGGGCTGGCAAGATGGCTCAGTGGTTAAGAGCACTGACTGCTCATCCGAAAGTCCTGAGTTCAAATCCCAGCAACCACGTGGTGGCTCACGACAACCCGTAATGAGATCTGACTCCTTCTTCTGGTGCATTTAAAGTCAGCTACAATGTACTTATGTATAATAAATCACTGGGCAGTGGTGGCGCACGCCTTTAATCCCAGCACTCGGGAGGCAGAGGCAGGGGGATTTCTGAGTTTGAGGCCAGCCTGGTCTACAGAGTGAGTTCCAAGACAGCCAAGGCTACACAGAGAAACCCTATCTTGAAAAACCAAAAATCAATCAATCAATCAATCTTTGGGCCAGAACAAGCGGGGACTGAGAGAGCGGGGTTGACCAGAGCAAGAGGGGCCAAGTGGGGTCCAGAGCAAGCAGAGCAATTCCCAACAACCACATGAAGGCTCACAACCATCTGTACAGCTACAGTGTGCTCACACATGTAAAGCAAATAAATAAATCTTTATTTTAAAAAAGTCTAGAATGAGCTGGAGAGATGACTCAGTGGTTAAGAGCACTGTTCTTCCAGAGGTCCTGAGTTCAATTCCCAGCAACCACATGGTGGCTCACAGGCATCTGTAATGAGATCTGATGCCCTCTTCTGGAGTGTCTGAAGACAGCAACAGTGTACTCATATACATAAAATTTAAAAAAAAAAAAAACCTTAACAAAATATATAATAATAATGATCTAAAATGCTCTTTACACAAAGAAATAATAAACTTTTAAAGTGATACCATTAACATGACACATTGTAAATACATATTGAAATAACACATTGTACACATTGTACTCCATAACATGTACAATTACTTTGTATTAGTTGAAATTTAAAATGTTAAAAAGGAAGTATAGGGGCTGGAGAGATGATTCAGTGGTTAAGAGCAAGGCTGTTCTTCCAGAGGGGCCCAGGTTCAATTCCTAAAACCAGCAGAGCAGCTGTTTGTAATTCCAGTTCCAGGGTAACCAATACCCTCACACAGACATAAATATGGGAAAAACACCAATGCACATAAAATAACAACAATAATAGATAATTTTAAAAGGAAACAGAATGAATAATTTAAGTGTACTTTTATCATATTTTATTAGTTCCATATAAAAACAGAAGCTGCTTTAACATATAACATTATCTCTTTTAAACTCTCTCCTTAAAGCTGAAGATAGATAAAACTCAGGCTGACATGCTCGAGGCCCTGAGGTTCGGTCCCTAGAACTCTAGTGTAGCTCTTAGAATGTAACACATCAATCACTGGCATCTTATATGTTAAATGTATACTCCGTTGGTTTCTACAACTAGCAAAACGAATGAATGCTCTCATCAAATAAGGAACAAGGACCAGGGATGTAGTTAAGCTGGCACAGAGCCTGAATGGCACGCAGAGCCCTGGCTTTCATACTCAGCACTACATACACCAGGCATGATGGCACATATCTGTAATCTCAGCATTCAGAAGGTAAAGCAGGTGGATGAGAAACTTAAAGGTGTCTTTTCATGCATGGAGAGTTCTAGGTCAACCTGAGCTAGATGAAACTCTACCTTAAAAACAACAACAAAAAACTTGGTGGGCCTGGTGGCTCATGCTTTTAATGCCAGCACTCAGGAGGTAAGAGACTTCCAGCAAGTCAAAGCTACATAGTTAAATCTTGTCCCCCCCAAACAGACAAACTATATGTGTGTATGTATATACACATTCACACATATAGTTTATATGCATAGTATATGATGTACTCTAATTGTCAACTAAAATATTCTCAAGCATGTCTCAGGACTATGGCCTATGGGAATTTATAAAATATCAATCATTATGCCTTCCTATATAGTTAACAAAATTTTCCAAATTTGGAGCAGTGACCAATACTGGTATTTCTATTCTAAGCAGAAAATTTTCAAACAGATCCAAGTTTAAAAAAAAAAATGTTGAAATCATGGTGCATAATTGGAATGCCAAAATAACACACAGCACAAACTCTGATTAACAGAAGAAATGCTGTTACTATGCAAACATAAATTGTACCATCTCCCTGTCACTTAATGTGATTACTTACTGGCTTTTTCCTCTGTATATTATAAAACACTACAGTCACCATATTAACCCGTCACATATTTAATTTGTACCATCACCTTTCTCCACTGTTTTGTTTTTTGAGACGGGTTCTCACTATGGGGCTGACTGTCCTAAAGCAGGGTGGCCTCTGCCTCCCTATTGCTAGGACTAAAGTTGTGACACCATACTCGGTCTCATCACCTTTTTTTGAAAGTAATCAAATTTTTTTTTTTAGTAAATTTGGGGGAACTATTCTACCATGTGGCATGTAAGGCAGTTTATGTAATCCTATCTGATCTCACAATATTGTCCTAAAGGAGGTACTAACTTGACACCAGGAACAAATTTTCTCTGAGAACAACCTACTTAAACTTGCTAAGCTAAGTAGGAGCGTCCTAAATTCAAATGTGGTATTTGTCACTAAAGCCAGGCGTCTTGATTCAGGAAACGTAGTTACAATAAAGAAGTATGCACTCGAACCAAAATAAGTAACCTAAGCCTCTTCCCTTTGACTCAGGGGCAGGGCGTTTACCTAACACTCCATGAGGCCTTGGGTTCAACCGCATCACCGCGTGGAGGGAGGAAAAAAAATCAGCACTGGTGCTCTCCTTTCAAAAATAAATATCCACAAAATGAAAATCCCAAAGTGCTTTCAGTGTAAAGTACTCCAGGACAATTAATTAAATTTCCAAGTGATGGTGCGTCTACATTCTTGACTTCAAAATCCTTAAGCCTGGATTCCCATCTCTGTAAGATAAGGCAAGACACTGTCTCCTCGGGAATCTTAAGATCGTGACAGAGTCATAGTAGTCGCACCCTCAGATCACGGAATAAAACTACAACTAGAAGTGGTTTCATCCAGCTCAAATCAAAAGCTTGTTGCAGGAGAGGTGCTCCGTGGTAAAAATCCAACAGCTCAGCTTGATAGAAGACCTTACCTGCTCCCGGGAGCCTGTTCCTGGGGTTCTGCTCCCCCGGAATCCACTGCAGGCACATCTGTGGGCTCCGCTGGCTTCGGAGCTGACTCGGTGGCAGGCTCCGGAGGCCTGGGAGCCTCTGGTCCACGCTGGGGATTGGGAGCGGCGGAGCCCCTGGTCCCTACACCAGGCCTGACATTTGGCTTCACGCTAAGGCGTGCCCTGCGGAACATGGCGGAGCCAGGGGGCCGAGAGCGGCGGCTCCGCGGCCGCGCTCAGCCCAGAGCCCCGGCCGCTGCCCGCAGGCTGACACTCTCACCCTCCCACACGTCCACAACCACCAGTCCAGCGCTGGCTACCGCAGTTTTGCGCCCCCTCCGCCTCCTCCGCTCTCCCGCCACCGCCTCCTCTTCATGACCCTGCCACACTAAAAGCTAAGTTTCTCCTCCCCGCGTCCCGGCTCGCGAAAGGCGCCGGAAGCAATGCGTAATCATTCGGCGCCGACGATGACGTCAGACCCCGGGCGCCGGGAGCCATAGCAACTGCAACGCTCTGTAGCTTCGGTTACCTGTAAACCAGAGATTTTTTTTTTTTTTTTTTTTTTTGATTCGAAGACAGATATTCTTTCCTTTGTAAGACCTTGGGAGTTGTTGAAAAGAGAGAGCGGAAGCAGCTGAATCCTCCAGGTCAAACTTTTTTTTTTTTTTTTTTGGGGGGGGGGCCGTTTCGAGACAGGGTTTCTCTGTGTAGCCCTGGCTGTCCTGGAACTCACTCTGTCGACCAGGCTGGCCTCGAACTCAGAAATCTGCCTACCTCTGCCTCCCAAGTGCTGGGATTAAAAGCGTGCGCCACCCCTGCCTGCCCGGCTCAAACTTTTAATTTCTCGCCAGTGGTGCTAGGGTTTGAACCCAGGATCCCTCACAAACCCTGCATTCTCGGCATGCACACTGCCATGGAACGTCCATCCCCAACCTACTTAACTGAATCTTTTATGAACTATTAAGGAGTTTTCGAGAAGAGTCAAAGTGTGCAAGAATGCAGAGCATGGTGGTGCGTGCCTGCAATCCCAGCACTGGAGAAACCGAAATAAAGAGGTCACAAGTTCCGAGCCCTGGACTATCTGACAAGACTTACCTCAAAATTACAATAAGATAAAATAGTATGAGAGTAGTGCCTTAGCACCAGTGCATCCCCAGAGCATAGAACCTGTTTGTTTTAGGGTTTTTGAGACAGGGCCTCTTATAGCTAAGGCTGCCCTTCAACTCTTGATCCTCCTGCCTGCACGGGCTCAATGTTGAGATTACAGGTATGTATAGGCTACCATACCCTGCTAGGAAAAAAAAAAGTTTTAACTATGAGTATGGAGAGAGCGAGTTTGCGGGAGACTGAAAAGTTACAGGTAGTTATCAGACTCCTGATGCTGGTGCTGGGAACCAAAACTAGGACCTACTGGAAGAGCAGGAAATGGATCTACTGAGCCATCTGTCCAACCCCCAACCTCCGCCAAGAAATTTTTAATTGAGTAAAAAAAAAGGTTGAAATTCTGTGTGAGGAAATCGCAAAGAGAAGCCATGAAACACTTCACAGGACATCCACTATATGGGCTTTTGTACACTTTAAAATAAAAACTGTCAAAAATGATTATACTCCACATTTTGCACACGAATGTTGCAAAATTTATTGCTTCCAGAGATATCAACGGAGCAATAAATAAGACATTGTATGTTACAGAGGAGAAAATACAAAATAAATGAACAAGATCAACAAGAATATATTAAATATGATGAGATTTCAAGGGTGATGGAAGAGTCTGCGGTACTGGCAGTAGGGCAACTTGACAAGGAAAATAGGTATCAGATTGCAAACCAGCCTCTGCTACATGAAACCTTTTCAGAAGAGAGAGAGAGAGAGAGAGAGAGAACAAACACAGGAAACCTGAAGAAGGTGGGAGTGCAGTTTAGTACTGAGCATCAAATAGATGTAGATGCTCACGACATCTCAAAATGCCAGGAGTAATAATAGCACATGCTTGTAATTTCATCACTCCAGAGGCCAAGGCTGAGACAGGGGAACTACATGAGTTTGAAAACAGCCTGTTCTAAATAGCTAGTTCCAAGCCAGCTAAAGTTACAGATCAAGACTTCATTAATAAATAAGTATTTGAGAAATAATACCATGCTAAAGATACCTCAAAGAATCTTGTAGTCACTGCTGGGACATACAGCTTTCTACAGCAAGCTCTTATGCAAGGCCTTTTCATAATCCTGTGTTCTACCTAAAAATCCAAGATGTCACAACTTTGTAGATAAGGAAATCAAAATGATTAAGATTTAATTCCCTACTCGTAAAGGCATAAAGCAAAAAATTTATTTTATGAACATTTTATTGTGTTTTATAGATGTATTTATTTTTATATGTATGAGTAAGTTTACATGCATGCATGTGCACCATGCACGTGCCTGGCAGTGGGGGCCTTAGGACGATGAGAAGACAGCATCAGATTCCCCTGTACTGATGTTATAGATGGTTGTGAGCCACTCTGTAGGTGCTGAATAACAATTGCTCCTTACTGCTGAGTCATCTCTCCAGCTCTTGCAACAAAGTAACTTTTACTTTTACTTAAATACATCACAAGACAGGTGTTACACAAGTTTGTGAAGTAAGTTGTTAGTGTCACCAGTAATTTTAAAATTCTACAATTTGGAGGCTGGTGACATGGTTCAGCAGTTAAGCACTTGCATTCCATCATGAGGACCAGAATTTGCATCCCAGTGACCATGGCAGCTAGTTCACAAATGCCTCTCAGTCCAGCTCCAGGGGAGCCAACACACACACACACACACACACACACACTAAAAAAAAAAAAAACCCAAGCAAACAATAGTCTAGTTTTCTCCAGCGTTTGCCATGTCCTTCAGGATCTCTGAAGACAGAGTCAAGATCTCATTAAGCAGCCTTGGCTGTCCTGGAACTCTGCTTGGTGTGTAGACTAGGAATTCACCAAGACCTATCTGCCTCTTCCTCTGAAATGAAAGGCACACTCCTGGTCCTCTGGCAGAAACTCTCAATGTACTCTGTGTGCATGGTGTACATCCTTGTAACTTGAGAACTCAGAAAACATAATTTCAGATATACATTCAGTCAAAACACCTATACATATAAAATAGATTTTATACATATATTTTTTTATTTTCAATTGAAGATTATATTATCTTATACCCAATGTTCCCAAAATTTGAC
The DNA here is from genome assembly GCF_000001635.26 of Mus musculus. NCBI lineage: Eukaryota > Metazoa > Chordata > Mammalia > Rodentia > Muridae > Mus > Mus musculus. Next base: position 31,772 of record NT_187006.1, read on the forward strand.
TAGAAAAAATATAGAAATTTTCAGTAATTTCAGCAAAGTGTTATGATACATAATTGACTTACAAAGTTTACCAGTCTTAATACATATGAGTAACAAGCATGCTGAGAAAGAGATCATGGCACGCTCCTCTTCCCAGTCTCTCAAATAAAATAAAATATTTAGAATATACATAACAAAAGAGTTTTAAAAAAAACCCTCTACAATGAAAACTTTAAATGTGTGAAGAAAGAGTTTAAGAAACATACTCGAATTTGAAGACCTCCCAAGTGTATACCTTGGTAGAATTAATATTTTGAAAAAAAGACCTTTCTACCAAAACAACTTACAGATTCAATGAAATCACAATCAACATCCTCATCACATTCTTCACATAAGTAGGAAGAAAATTCTCTATTTGATATGGAACAACAAAAGACCCAGAATAGCCAATTAGTCATAGATAAGTGTTTGTTTCTATGCGTTCTGCCCGTTTTAAGTGCTAAGTGCATCTGTCTATGACCCCAACTTTTATACATCCGTTTCCATTAGGACTGCACTTTCAGTCCAGACATTCCGTCTCTTGATGCTTTTTCTCTAAACTAGGTCACGTTAACACGGACAGTTGGAGTACACCGTAGCATCATCTATACTTTTGTATGTTTTAAAAATATTCCACAATAAAACTCTTAAAAATACCCAGGCAAATTCGGTGTCCAGACTATCTCAGTTTGTAATAGTGGACAGGCAAGAAAGTAAGTCTCAGCTCAAGAAATGCAACCCAGGGAGGGGGTGGGACTCAGGGTGTCCCTCAAGATAGGCAAGCATCCCCTACCCCCATGAGCCACACCCCTCAGCCCTATGCAAGCATTCTGACTTGTTTCAGCTCTTATGTAGATTATAAAGTTATTCTGGGCGACTTTGGCTCCCGTTCAACCACAGAGCCTGAGCTTAGAGCTAAAGTTCTGTCCATCCGGAGGGCACCGGAAGAAAGGTGCAATGAGCAGGCTTGGAGCCCGCGCGAAATCCACCCTTCTGTCCTTGTTAGGTCTTTTCTGCCAGATGAGGAACGTAAAGCCCACCTTCAGGGTAAGGCTGCTAAGTAAGGAGGCGAGTGCGCGCGCGGACGCCTCGCTGACAAGGGACGCGCGGGGCGGTGGGGCGTGGGGACCGCGCACGCGCAGTGGCTCACCGGCCACGCCGCGGCTGTTGTGGGTCGGTGGGCGGGGCGGCTGGCTGGCCGAGCGAGGCGTCGCCACATCGAGGGCCCTTGTGGGGCTCAGCCTTCTTCAGCGCCCGGCGGCAACGGCTGAGCGTGCAAAGCCGCCGTTTGCTTCTCCAGGTCGCTGTCTTCCAGTCTCCGGCCGGTGGACAGCATGGCCCGTGAGTCTGCGGGCGGTTGGAAAGACGCGGAGGCTCGGGGAGGGACGGCGCCGAGCGGCCGGGGGAGGAGCGGGAGCTGGCTGGGAGGAGGAAGAGACGCAAACGCCACCTCGTGCTTGTGGCGGGCGGGACGCGGGCTCCAGGTGGGACAGGTGCCCGCCTCCTAGGTGCGGGTGTGCGTGAGGACCGCGCCCACCGGGAGCGTGGGCGGCTGCCCAGCGGGACCAGTCCGCCGAGACGTAGCGGGCGCCTGAGGTCTGGAAGCCCAGGGTGCCCTCCAGCTCTTTTGTCCTCGAAGGTACCTTTCCTTGAGCTCAGCCTCTGCTGGCTTTAACAGCCAAACTGGATCTTCACACACCTATCAAAGCCAGAACTTATTTTTGAGTGAGGCCTGTGTACACAACCACTGGGATGGAGATGGAGATATATATAATTTAATTTTTGTTTTGGTTTTCGAGAAGGGTTTTGTTGTATACCCCTGGCTGTCCTGGAACTCAGTCTGTAAACCAGACTGACCTCAAATCTCAAATTCAGAGATCTTGCCTGCTTCTGCCTCCCGAGTGCTGGGCGCAAAGGCGGCGTTACTTGACACCTATGCTGTTGTGGTAATATACTTAACTTCTCGAGTGTTTCTTCCTAAGCTACCCCCTGGTCAATCTGGGAATAACTAAAGATACTCTGCTTTCTTGCTGATAAAAATAAAACTTTAAGGCTCCTATAACGAAGGACTCTTTACTATTAAGTATTCATATTGTTGAGGGTGGGAAAAAAGCATGCCTGTTTATCATTGTAGGTGGAAATCAAAGAGAAATTGCCCGACAGAAAAACATGAAAAAGACCCAGGAAATTAGCAAAGGGAAAAGAAAAGAGGACAGCTTGACTGCCTCTCAGAGAAAGCAGAGGTGAGTAGTGCTAATAGAATGTTTAAGTCAGTGGCCGTTTGACTGCGGTATTTTCAGAATGAGTGAAGAACGTGTTTAAACCCTTCCTGGAACTGAGCCTTGCCTACAGTTCAGGGTTAACACTGTGTGTCTGTGTAAGAACACTGAAACCATGCATTGTAGTTATTGTCCTATCCTATGGCTGAAGAATGCCACGCCCTGAAACTATCATGTCTGCAGAAACACTCTTACAGCAACTACAAACTGTGAGAACTTTATTGTAGAAAGTAACAAACATCCTCTATATGTAAACACTGTTGCATGAATGGGATACAATGTTTCCAAAACTGACAGCTTGGCCCAAGCCTCTTAATGAAAGAGATGAGTGTCAAAAATCAATTATGGGCTTCAGGAGTCCATTGGGGATGGAGAAAGTGTTTGGACACCAGATTCTTAGAAGATGTTATGCTACTCAGGCCAGCACAGGCTAAAGAGACCTACAGACAAGACCTTGTCTTTAAAAAGTAGGGACGTAGCTCAGCAATAGAGAACACTTGCCTAACATCTGTAGCACTTCAGATCATTTCCTATGGCAAGTAACTGCCACAGACACACTTTAATGCCCTGGGCAATGCTAATAAGTTGTCATCCTAGGACTCGGGGCAGATGCAAGAGAATCAGGAGTTTGAGGCCAGCCTGCACTACGTGACAAGATACTGTCTCAAAGAAAGATAATCGCTTTGACTTTTTTTTTTTTTTTTTTTGGTTTTTTTTTTTCGAGACAGGGTTTCTCTGTATAGCCCTGGAACTCACTCTGTAGACCAGACTGGCCTTGAACTCAGAAATCCACCTGCCTCTGCCTCTGCCTCTGCCTCCCAAGTGCTGGGATCTTAAAGGTGTGTGTGCCACCAGCGCCTGGCATGCTTTAACTTTTTTTTTTAAATTCATTTTGCCTGTGTGTGTGTGTGTGAGAGAGAGAGAGAGAGAGAGAGAGAGAGAGAGAGAGAGAGAGAGGAGAGAGAGATGAAGAGAGAGAGAAAGAGAAAGAAAGAGACTGAGACTGTGTATCTGTGTGTTTTCTTGGCCCAAGCAAAATCTTAAAACTCTTAAATGCGGTTGCAGATTATCATGTTCCAAAGGGGAACAGAGAGCTTGGAGGCAGAGTTCAGGGTTACATTACATGCTTTGCACACTGGAGCTGCCAGTTCAATCCCCAGGACCACGCATACACAACAGAAATGTAGTTCCAAGTTATAAGTTCTATCATGACATAGAATAAGAAACCTGGGAGGCTGGGCATATGCATCTCACCCTCTTTACAAGCCCCATGAGGCCAAGCAGGCTGGAGATGTGTCTTAGTGTCATGTACCTCACACGCCTGGGCTCTTGTCTTTACTCCCCTGTGCTGGAAAAGGTTCGAGTTATCCTCAAGTTTACAATATACTTCACGTTCTGGGAATTTAACCTAGGACCTTTTAACCCTATCACTGAATCACACATGTTCTAACGTGAGATTCCATTGTTCATACAGAACTTGGAGCTTAGGGATGCTTCAATGTAGCTTAGCACTGGTCTCAGTCCTTTACGTGGGCATCACCTTGGACTCTGATGACTACTAAAGCCAGCACTCAATTGTTTTCAGATGAGACTTGTCATTGAAGAGAAGAATACGTTAACTGCAGAGAGATCAGAAGTCCAAGGTCATCCTCAGTTCATATCAAGTTCAAGTTTAAGGACAACCGATTTAGTGAGACCTTCTGTGCTTATGGGCGCGTGCTAGGGCTGGAAGTGAAACTTGCCATCTGGTCGAGCCTTTGCCTAACATATATAAGGCTCCGAACTTGGCCCTGCTCTTTCTCTCCTCCCCTACAAAGCACACGAAATAAATCGTAACTCTCCGTGTATGTTAGACCACAGTGGAGTCCTCTTAATCAATGAGATCAAGTCCTTAATGTAGGAGGTATGCAGGTCCTTGTGCTCACAGATAAGCACTGGGGAAACGGGAATGTTAAACACAGGGTGTCTCGTCGAAGGAAGAGATGTATAAATCATTTTCCACTCAGAGGCTGTGAATGGACTGCTGACCTTTGTGCTGTATGTGTGGCCCGGACACAGTGGCTCCCCCGCCCCCACTTATCTTGAGCTTGTTTGTCTCAGTAACATTGTAGCTTTATCCTCTAGACCCTTTTCATGAGCTGGTTCACCTTGAGCCAGTTTCAGTGGTTAATCTATATAACCTATCTTTATGGAAAATGCCATTTGTACTTTCCTAAAAGGGTTTGTTTTTTTGTTTTTTTGAGACAGGGTTTCTCTGTGTAGCCCTGGCTGTCCTGGAACTCATTTTGTAGACCAGGCTGGCCTCGAACTCAGAAATCTGCCTGCCTCTGCCTCCCAAGTGCTGGGATTAAAGGTGTGCGCCACCACCGCCCGGCTGCTAAGAGTTTTAATGTAGACAGCTCTTAAGCTTTGTTGTGTACATGGGACTGAGTTAATTATCACCAGGAAACTTTTTTCCAGATGGTGCTGACTTAAATATGCCTAGATTTACCCAGTTGTAAATTCTCAAAGTTTGAACTGACACTGGCCTTTTTATCTCACACAGTTGTTAACTTTGCTCGCCTTGGTAGTCACAGAAACCTCCACACCTTAAGTATCACTTTCTTTTCCTTTATTTATTTATTTATTTATTTATTTCCAGGCAGGGTTTCTCTGTATAGCCCAGACTGTCCTGGAACTCACTCTGTAGACCAGGCTGGCCTCGAACTTAGAAATCCGCCTGCCTCTGCCTCCCAAGTGCTGGGATTAAAGGCGTGTGCCACCACGCCCGGCTTTCCTTTCCTTTATGATAGTCATTGTGTTTATATGTATGTGTGTGCGTGTGCGTGTGTGTGTGTGTGTGTGTGTGTGTGTGCATGCATGCATGAATGCGTGCTTCAAGTAATTATAAGTGTACACACGTGTGTGTGAGGGAATGTAGAGGCCAGAGGTTGGTAGCAAGTGTCTTTTCCCCCATCACTCTCCACCTTGTATTTTTGACAGCATCTCTCACTAAATAAGAAGCTCATCCCTCTGGCTAGATTGGCAGACTGATCTACCTGTCTAAGCCCCGCCCTTCCAGCACTGAGGTTAGATGCAGACCACCGTGCCCTGCTTTTTATGTGAATTTTGTGGAGGTTCTAAACTGAGAGCCTGGTGCTTGCACAGCAGGAACTTTAATAACTAAGACACCTCCACAGCCCCAGTGACTTTACTAATACAGCAAGGAGCTTGCCTTCAGTTTCTGTTAGCTCAGTGATCCTGAAATGAGTCAGACACAGTTCTAAATGCAGCACCTGCCTTGACCCCACCTATCTAGGTAGGACCCTGAGCAGCCAAGCCCCACTCCTCCAGTCACCTACACTGCAGTGGCTGAGGCCTAGAATTGGTACATAGGCTGCTGGTTGCAGTTCAGGCCCATGCCCTGAGCCAGCCACACAGGGGCTTGGAGCTGGACTCATGCAAGTTTTCCAATAGAAAAAAGGTCACTCGTAGGAGACAAAGGAAAACACCCAGCTTGGAAACACAAAAGCCGCTGTTTTTTGGTTTGTTTGTTTGTTTGTTTGTTTTTCTACAGTACGCCCCTCATATGAATAAAAGAACCAGAAACTACTGCAGTGTCCTGAACGGAACAGCAGAGGGAGACAAAGACATGGAAAACTCCAAATAATAGGGTTGGAAGTTGAAATTTTGGAAAGAAATAGACACATAAAGATGATAAAAACAATAAAGACTTTTTGGACATGAAGTAACACTATTTTGAACAGTTGAAAATAGTTACTACCTAGAATTGGTAGTGATCTTAGCCTCCCCTGTATTGGAACCACTGGGTGAACCACCACACTCGCCTGAGGATGCTGAATGCGTACCTATATAGTGTATGTAAAAATATGGAGTCATACACCTGTGGATGAGTCCCTGGATTTGATGTCTAGTGTCATTAAATACTATGTTTTCTGTTTTGAGGGTTTGTTTTTTTTTTTTTTTAAAGAAGAGGATGTATGTATAAGCATTCATCTGTCCCAGGTTAGCCTGGAACTTCCTGTGTATAGAGTCAGACCTGAAACTTCTGACCCTCCTGTTTCTCCCTCCCGAGAGCCTGGGTTATGGGACTGCACCACCTCATTCAGCAACCACTAAATATTAAAAAAACATTAAAAAGTATATGTGTAAGTATGGGTCCCACTAACTCATGGATCATCTAGCTCTGGTGGTAGTTCATACTTACATGACACATGAAGATTCAACCAGGGAGACAAAAGGGTTAAAAAATTTCTTCAAATACCACATATTTTAAGCATTGACTATTTGATTTGAGGCTTTTAAAAACTGGATAGTTATAATTCCAGCACTCAGGAAATGGAGGCAAGAGGATCAAGAGCTCCAAGTCTTCTGGGCTGTGTGTCAGCTTAAAGACCATCCCTGGCTACAAGCCTTGTAACATTGATATTGTAGTCCTAGGTGTGTAGGAAACTTCCTACATGCACAGAGGCAATGGCAGGTGGATTCCTCTGAGTTGAATGCCAGCATGGTCTGCATGGTGAGTGCAAGGGCAGCCAGGGCTACACAGTGAGACTCTCGTTTCACCAAATGAAAGAACTTTGAGATTATTTTCCCAGGGCTGTCATAACAATAGCATGATTCAAAGGTCTGACTTGAATGCTTTTCCAGTCTTTGCTTTTCTGTTTGTCTACATCCATAAAAATGGAAAAGCATGGGTGTGTATGTCTTCTGTGAATGTACCAAGAGGGTTATAGATAGGAAACAACAAGAGCATTGAGTCAGTTTTCTTGTGAAAACTTGATACCTTTTCTTTATTTCAGGGATTCAGAGATCATGCAACAAAAGCAGAAGATAGCCAATGAGAAGAAATCTATGCAGACAACAGAAAAATGATGACTGGCTTTTTGGAAAACCTGGGTGCTATTGCCAGTGGGTGCATCATACGCTCTAAGATTAAAATTTCACAGTGACTAATCATTATATGTGTTATAACTTGTCCTTATAAAACTATTTTAAACTTTACTCTTCAGCCTATCTTAATGTGATGTTTTAAGACCATCAAAAAATAAAGTACTGACCTTGCATGTAACATTATTGGTGAATATTATTTTTATTAAAAGAGAACATGAATGTAATTTATTAAATAGGTAATATAATACTTACATTTGCATTGCTAGGACCATGGTACCTCACAAGGATCAGCTGAGGAGGAACAAATTGTCTCATGGTTTTGGAGGATTTCACTCCTTCATAGAAAGGAGAACAGAACAGAGAGGCTCGGTTCATGGTGGTAGGAGCACACCCTACTCTTCACATCGAATCAGAAATTCATGCCTGGACAGGAACCTGGTTAACAGTCAAAGTCCTGTCCCCAATGGCCTACTTCTTCCAGTGAGCCCCATCTCCTAAAGGTCCTATAGCCTCCCAAAACAAGGCCACCAGCTGAGGAACAAGCACTCGAACTATGAACTCTGCGAGATACTGGAGATGTAAGCAACAATGAGTAGTGCGATTCAGGACTAGAATCTCTCATGTGAATCTAGAATTTTGGTATATAGACTTCGTTAAGTAGTTTAATTTTGTGTTTTTGTTTTTGTTTTCTGAAACAATCTCTTTCTGTAGCCCAGGCTAGCCTTAAACACCTAACAATCCTCCTGCCTTGGGATGTGAGTTCTAAGATCATAAGTGTAGCCACAGTGCTAGCCTTAAAGATCTTTAACTTTCTGTTTGTTATACATTTTCTTAAACTTAGGGGAGTCATCGCTCACCTTCCACCACGTGGCTCCCAGGAATTGAACTCAGAGCATGGTGGCAAGTGCCTCTGTCAACTAAGCTACCTCACTGCCCACCCTTAACTGTGCACGTGCGTGCATGTGTGGTGATGGCCCCAGTGGAGGTCAAAGGGTACACGTGAGGAGTCAAGGGTTCCATGTGAGGAGTTAGTTCTTACCCTCTGCCTCGTGCCGTGTTCCTGCTGCTGCTCCATTGTCCTCCCGGCAGTTCTATGTCCACCTCCCACTGCAGCACGAAAGCTCAGAGCACAGGTGCGTGGCACCACATCAACTTCTTAACGTGGCTTCTGGAAGCTGAGCTCGGATCGTCAAGCTCCTGTTTTCCTCTTTACCAGCTGAGCCCTTATCTCCAGTTTTCTCTGATAAGGTTGGGGTATATAGCAACTTTACATTGCTTGCCCTAGTTCAGTTTCCAACACCACACACAGAAGTTCCATTTATATATAAGTGTTGGTTTGTAACCAGCTGCTTCACTCCAAGAATTTACACTAGAACAAACCAGGAAGATCAACTAAATGGGTAGGCACTAAATGAGGAATCAGCAAGAGTAGAATTGAACTGAGAAAATAAATTAAATAATAATTTAAAACAACCGAGCCAGGTATAGTGTCTTACACATGTAATCTCAGACTCGGGAGGCCTCAGCAGGATGACTGACATGAGTTTGGGGCCAGAGAGTGAGACACTGTTTCAAACAAACTGGGGCAGGACAGGTGACTCAGCAGTTAAAAGCATGTATTGCACAGGATCTGAGCACAGTTTCCAGCTCCTGGAGTTCTGTTCCCAGCACCCATGTCAGGCAGCTCAAACTATCTGTTAACTCCAACTCCAGGGTGATCTGACACTTCCGGCCTCTGTGGGCACTTGCATTCATATGGAAGTCAGTCTGGCTTTTCTCTACCTGCTCTAGCTCCCAAATAAGGACATGGAAGCCCTATATTTATTGAAAAACTTGTAGCATTATACCTGGGCAGATGCTCATTTATTGTAACCCTATTCTAACCTGTCTATGGCTGCCTACTACCCAGCCGTGCCCCATTACTTGCTATCTTAGTCTCCACCTGGCTGCACCTCCTCCATCAGTATCCTCATGGTGACTCCCCATCAAACTCCTCTGGTCCCCACCAGAGACACGATCACTGGGATCAGAAATCCTGCCTCCTCCTCTCCTACCCAACCATTGGCTGATTGGCTCTTTATTAAATAATCGGACGTGATGGAAAATTTTTGCATAACGTTGTAACAGAAGATGCTTGAAAATTCCAGTATCTAGATTGCAACCAGATGTCTGGGCATGGTAATGAGCATCTGAATACACAGTGCACAAAACCATCCCCCAACACACACACACACACACACACACACACACACACACACACACACACGACTGTGGTGGTTTGAATATGCCTGACCCATTTGGAGGTGTGGCCTTGTTGAAGTTGGTGTGTCACTGTGAGCTTAGGCTTTATGAGCCTCATCCTAGCTCCCTGGAAGCCAGTCTTCTCCTGTTTGTCTTCAGAATAAGATGTAGAACTCTCAGCTCATCCTACATCATGGCTGCCTGGACAAAGACATGCTTCTGTCTTGGTAATGGACTGAACCTCTGAATTTGTAAGCCAGCCCCAATTATATGTTATCTGTATGAGAGTTGCTTTCTTCATGGTGTCTGTTCATAGCAGTAAAATCCTAAAACAGAAGTTGGTACCAGGGACTGGGGTTGTCTTAGTTAGGGTTTTACTGCTGTGAACAGACACCATGACCGGGGCAACTCTCATAAGGCCAACATTTAATTTGGATTGGCTTACAGGATCAGAGGTTCAGTCCATTATCAAGGCAGGAGTCCACACCCACAGTGACATATCTATTTCAATAAGGCCACACCTCCTAATAGTGCCACTCCCCAGGCCAAGCATATACAAACCATCACATTCCACTCCCTGGTCCCCAAAGGCCAGTTCAAATGCATGAGTCTATGGGGGCCATGCCTAAACATAGCAAAATTTAAAAGCACATTTAGTCCAACTTCCAAAGTCTCCATAATTTATAGCAGTCTCAACAGTGTTAAAAGTCCAAGGTTCAAAGTCTCTTCTGAGATTCATCCAATCACTTAACTTAAATACCCAAAGCAAGACAGGAAACCATTGGGCCAACTCCAAACTCTGAATCTCCATATCTGATGTCAAAGCCGTCTTGAGATCTCCAACTCCTTTTTCATCTTTGTTGACTGTGGTAAAGTTCTTTTTCCTGGGCTGGTTCCACTCCCTGTTAGCTGGTTTCCTCAGCAGGTATCCCATGGCTCTGGCATCTTGAATATCTTGGGGTCTCCACGTCAACTTCAGCTTCACAGCTTCTTGTTCCATTGTCTGGGATCTACACGTGATCTTCTGGGCTCCTCCAAATGGCTGGTGTCACTTTTCCAGCTTTGCCCTCTGTAACACTCTAGGCTCTGGTTGACTCCACTCCACTGGACCCCCTTATTCTATAACATTATCACCAGCTTTCTGTTTTCCAACTCCTTCACTGCCTAAGCTCAGCTGAAATAAGCTTATACATGGTAGCCCATGCCTAAGAGCCACTGAAACCAAACTTGGTAGTAAATGCTCCCAATCCCAGGAAAAGCTGATGCAATAGGATGATAACAAATTTGAGGCTGGGATACGTATCAAAACCCTGTCTCAAGACAACAAAAACCACTGAAGAAGCAGAATGACAAACATCTTATATTCTATGAAAGCCTAAATTGAAAAATTATTTAAAACTTCATACAGGTTTTAACTTACACGTTCATTTTTTAATTTTTATTTTATTTTTATTTTTTTTCCATTTTTATTGGGTATTTAGCTCATTTACATTTGTAATGCTATACCAAAAGTCCCCCATACCCACCCACCCCTACTCCCCTACCCACCCACGCTCCCTTTTTGGCCCTGGCATTCCCCTGTACTGGGGCATATAAAGTTTGCAAATCCAAAGGGCCTCTCTTTCCAGTGATGGCCAACTAGGCCATCTTTTGATACATATGCAGCTAGAGTCAAGAGCTCCGGGGTACTGGTTAGTTCATAACATTGTTCCACCTATAGGGTTGCAGATCCCTTTAGCTCCTTGGCTACTTTCTCTAGCTCCTCCATTGGGAGCCCTGTGATCCATCCATTAGCTGACTGTGAGCATCCACTTCTGTGTTTGCTAGGCCCCGGGATAATCTCACAAGAGACAGCTACATCTGGGTCCTTTCAATAAAATCTTGCTAGTGTATGCAATGGTGTCAGCGTTTGGATGCTGATTATGGGGTGGATCCCTGGATATGGCAGTCTCTACATGGTCCATCCTTTCATCTCAGCTCCAAACTTTGTCTCTGTAACTCCTTCCATGGGTGTTTTGTTCCCAATTCTAAGGAGGGGCATAGTGTCCACACTTCAGTCTTCATTCTTCTTGAGTTTCATGTGTTTAGCAAATTGTATCTTATATCTTGGGTATCCTAGGTTTGGGGCTAATATCCCCTTATCAGTGAGTACATATTGTGTGAGTTCCTTTGTGAATGTGTTACCTCACTCAGGATGATGCCCTCCAGGTCCATCCATTTGGCTAGGAATTTCATAAATTCATTCTTTTTAATAGCTGAGTAGTACTCCATTGTGTAGATGTACCACATTTTCTGTATCCATTCCTCTGTTGAGGGGCATCTGGGTTCTTTCCAGCTTCTGGCTATTATAAATAAGACTGCTATGAACATAGTGGAGCATGTGTCCTTCTTACCAGTTGGGGCATCTTCTGGATATATGCCCAGGAGAGGTATTGCTGGATCCTCCAGTAGTACTATGTCCAATTTTCTGAGGAACCGCCAGACTGATTTCCAGAGTGGTTGTACAAGCCTGCAATCCCACCAACAATGGAGGAGTGTTCCTCTTTCTCCACATCCTCGCCAGCATCTGCTGTCACCTGAATTTTTGATCTTAGCCATTTTGACTGGTGTGAGGTGGAATCTCAGGGTTGTTTTGATTTGCATTTCCCTGATGATTAAGGATGTTGAACATTTTTTCAGGTGCTTCTCTGCCATTCGGTATTCCTCAGGTGAGAATTCTTTGTTCAGTTCTGAGCCCCATTTTTTAATGGGGTTATTTGATTTTCTGAAGTCCACCTTCTTGAGTTCTTTATATATGTTGGATATTAGTCCCCTATCTGATTTAGGATAGGTAAAAATCCTTTCCCAATCTGTTGGTGGTCTTTTTGTCTTATTGATGGTGTCTTTTGCCTTGCAGAAACTTTGGAGTTTCATTAGGTCCCATTTGTCAATTCTCAATCTTACAGCACAAGCCATTGCTGTTCTGTTCAGGAATTTTTCCCCTGTGCCCATATCTTCAAGGCTTTTCCCCACTTTCTCCTTTATAAGTTTCAGTGTCTCTGGTTTTATGTGAAGTTCCTTGATCCACTTAGATTTGACCTTAGTACAAGGAGATAAGTATGGATCGATTCGCATTCTTCTACATGATAACCACCAGTTGTGCCAGCACCAATTGTTGAAAATGCTGTCTTTCTTCCACTGGATGGTTTTAGCTCCCTTGTCGAAGATCAAGTGACCATAGGTGTGTGGGTTCATTTCTGGGTCTTCAATTCTATTCCATTGGTCTACTTGTCTGTCTCTATACCAGTACCATGCAGTTTTTATCATAATTGCTCTGTAGCAAAACTGTAGGTCAGGCATGGTGATTCCACCAGAGGTTCTTTTATCCTTGAGAAGACTTTTTGCTATCCTAGGTTTTTTGTTATTCCAGATGAATTTGCAAATTGCTCCTTCTAATTCGTTGAAGAATTGAGTTGGAATTTTGATGGGGATTGCATTGAATCTGTAGATTGCTTTTGGCAAGATAGCCATTTTTACAATGTTGATCCTGCCAATCCATGAGCATGGGAGATCTTTCCATCTTCTGAGATCTTCTTTAATTTCTTTCTTCAGAGATTTGAAGTTTTTATCATACAGATCTTTCACCTCCTTAGTTAGAGTCACGCCAAGATATTTTATATTATTTGTGACTATTGAGAAGGGTGTTGTTTCCCTAATTTCTTTCTCAGCCTGTTTATTCTTTGTATAGAGAAAGGCCATTGACTCGTTTGAGTTTATTTTATATCCAGCTACTTCACCGAAGCTGTTTATCAGGTTTAGGAGTTCTCTGGTGGAATTTTTAGGGTCACTTATATATACTATCATATCATCTGCAAAAAGTGATATTTTGACTTCCTCTTTTCCAATTTGTATCCCCTTGATCTCCTTTTGTTGTCGAATTGCTCTGGCTAATACTTCAAGTACTATGTTGAAAAGGTAGGGAGAAAGTGGGCAGCCTTGTCTAGTCCCTGATTTTAGTGGGATTGCTTCCAGCTTCTCTCCATTTACTTTGATGTTGGCTACTGGTTTGCTGTAGATTACTTTTATCATGTTAAGGTACGGGCCTTGAATTCCTGATCTTTCCAAAACTTTTATCATGAATGGGTGTTGTCAAATCTTGTCAAATGCTTTTTCTGCATCTAACGAGATCATCATGTGGTTTTTGTCTTTGAGTTTGTTTATATAATGGATTACATTGATGGATTTTCGTATATTAAATCATCCCTGCATCCCTGGAATAAAACCTACTTGGTCAGGATGGATGATTGCTTTAATATGTTCTTGGATTCGGTTAGCGAGAATTTTATTGAGGATTTTTGCATCAATATTCATAAGAGAAATTGGTCTGAAGTTCTCTATCTTTGTTGGGTCTTTCTGTGGTTTAGGTATCAGAGTAATAGTGGCTTCATAAAATGAGTTGGGTAGAGTACCTTCTACTTCTATTTTGTGAAATAGTTTGTGCAGAACTGGAATTAGATCTTCTTTGAAGGTCTGATAGAACTCTGCACTAAACCCGTCTGGTCCTGGGCTTTTTTTGGCTGGGAGACTATTAATAACTGCTTCTATTTCTTTAGGTGATATGGGACTGTGTAGATGGTCAACTTGATCCTGATTCAACTTTGGTACCTGGTATCTGTCCAGAAATTTGTCCATTTCGTCCAGGTTTTCCAGTTTTGTTGAGTATAGCCTTTTGTAGAAGGATCTGATGGTGTTTTGGATTTCTTCAGGATCTGTTGTTATGTCTCCCTTTTCATTTCTGATTTTGTTAATTAGGATTTTGTCCCTGTGCCCTTTAGTGAGTCTAGCTAAGGGTTTATCTATCTTGTTGATTTTCTCAAAGAACCAACTCCTCATTTGGTTAATTCTTTGAATAGTTCTTCTTGTTTCCACTTGGTTGATTTCACCCCTGAGTTTGATTATTTCCTGCCATCTACTCCTCTTGGGTGAATTTGCTTCCTTTTTTTTTCTAGAGCTTTTAGATGTGTTGTCAAGCTGCTATTATGTGCTCTCTCCCGTTTCTTCTTGGAGGCACTCAGAGCTATGAGTTTCCCTCTTAGAAATGCTTTCATTGTGTCCCATAGGTTTTGGGTACGTTGTGGCTTCATTTTCATTAAACTCTAAAAAGTCTTTAATTTCTTTCTTTATTCCTTCCTTGACCAAGGTATCATTGAGAAGAGTGTTGTTCAGTTTCCACGTGAATGTTGGCTTTCCATTATTTATGTTGTTATTGAAGATCAGTCTTAGGCCATGGTGGTCTGATAGGATACATGGGACAATTTCAATATTTTTGTATCTGTTGAGGCCTGTTTTGTGACCAATTATATGGTCAAATTTGGAGAAGGTCCCGTGAAGTGCTGAAAAAAAAGTATATCCTTTTGTTTTAAGATAAAATGTTCTGTAAATATCTGTCAGGTCCATTCGTTTCATAACTTCTGTTAGTTTCACTGTGTCCCTGTTTAGTTTCTGTTTCCACGATCTGTCCATTGATGAAAGTGGTGTGTTGAAGTCTCCCACCTTTATTGTGTCAGATGCAACGTGTGCTTTGAGCTTTACTAAAGTGTCTTTAATGAATGTGGCTGCCCTTGCATTTGGAGCGTAGATATTCAGAATTGAGAGTTCCTCTTGGAGGATTTTATCTTTGATGAGTATGAAGTGTCCCTCCTTGTCCTTTTTGATAACTTTGGGTTGGAAGTCGATTTTATCAGATATTAAAATGGCTACTCCAGCTTGTTTCTTCAGACCATTTGCTTGGAAAATTGTTTTCCAGCCTTTCACTCTGAGGTAGTGTCTGTCTTTTTCCCTGAGATGGGTTTCCTGTAAGCAGCAAAATGTTGGGTCTTGTTTGTGTAGCCAGTCTGTTAGTCTATGTCTTTTTATTGGGGAGTTGAGACCATTGATATTAAGAGATATTAAGGAAAAGTAATTGTTGCTTCCTGTTATTTTTGTTGTTAAAGTTGGTGTTCTGTTCTTGTGGCTGTCTTCTTTTAGTTTTGTTGAGGGATTATCTTCTTGTTTTTTCTAGGGCGTGGTTCCCGTCCTTGTATTGGTTTTTTTCTGTTATTATCCTTTGAAGGGCTGGATTCGTGGAGAGATAATGGGTGAATTTAGTTTTGTCGTGGAATACTTTGGTTTCTCCATCTATGGTAATTGAGAGTTTGGCTGGGTATAGTAGTCTGGGCTGGAATTTGTGTTCTCTTAGTGTCTGTATAACATCTGTCCAGGCTCTTCTGGCTTTCATTGTCTCTGGTGAAAAATCTAGTGTAATTCTGATAGGGTTGCCTTTATATGTTACTTGACCTTTTTCCCTTACTGCTTTTAGTATTCTATCTTTATTTAGTGCATTTGATGTTCTGATTATTATGTGTCGGGAGGAATTTCTTTTCTGGTCCAGTCTATTTGGAGTTCTGTAGGCTTCTTGTATGTTCATGGTCATCTCTTTCTTTAGATTTGGGAAGTTTTCTTCAATAATTTTGTTGAAGATGTTTGCTGGTCCTTTGAGTTGAAAATCTTCATTCTCATCCACTCCTATTATCCGTAGGTTTGGTCTTCTCATTGTGTCCTGGATTTCCTGGATGTTTTGAGTTAAGATCTTTTTGCATTTTCCATTTTCTTTGATTGTTGTGCCGATGTTCTCTATGGAATCTTCTGCACCTGAGATTCTCTCTTCCATCTCTTGTATTCTGTTGCTGATGCTGGCATCTATGGTTCCAGATTTCTTTCCTAGGGTTTCTATCTTCAGCGTTGCCTCACTTTGGGTTTTCTTTATTGTGTCTACTTCCCTTTTTAGGTCTAGTATGGTTTTGTTCATTTCTATCACCTGTTTGGATGTGTTTTCCGGTTTTTCTATAAGGACTTCTACCTGTTTGGTTGTGTTTTCCTGTTTTTCTTTAAGGACTTGTAACTCTTTAGCAGTGTTCTCCTGTATTTCTTTAAGTGAGTTATTAAATTCCTTCTTTATGTCCTCTACCATCATCATGTGAAATGCTTTTAAATCCAGGTCTACCTTTTCAGGTGTGTTAGGATGCCCTGGACTGGGCGAAGTGGGAGTGCTGGGTTCTGATGATGGTGAGTGGTCTTGGTTCCTGTTAGTAGGATTCTTACGTTTACCTTTCGCCATCTGGCTATCTCTGGAGTTAGTTGTTATAGTTGTCTTTGTTTAGAGATTGTTCCTCTGTTGATTTTGTTACCCTCTACTAGCAGACGTGGGAGACTAGCTCTCTCCTCTGAGTTTCAGTGGTCAGAGCAGTCTCTGCAGGCAAGCTCTCCTCTTTTAGGGAAGGTGCACAGTTATCTGGTGTTTGGACCTCCTCCTGGCTGAAGATGAAGGCCCAAAACAGGATCTTTCCCAGAAGCTGTGTTGCTTTGGCCAGGAAGGTGGCCGGTTTTCTGGAGCCGAAGATGTCACCGCCTCCTCATTTTTTTAAATTGCAGGTTTTTGTGGTTTTGAGACATTGTTTCAGTGTTCTGTTGGGTAAATATCCCCTAATTTAGCTAAGGCACTCTGCCTTTTACCAGCTCAGTAGGATGTGTTTCCCAGATACTCTGTCCATGTCCGCAGCTGGGAACATTCTCTTAACAAACGATCTACACCCACATCACTATCAGTGTGCCCCTGGTCCAATTTTATTTTGTTAAATCCTGGAACACAAGAACCCACAAATCTCACTGGGCGCTTTTGGGATGCCCTATTGTCTATGCCCTATTCCAAGATCCCCTAAATTGTAGAAAACAGTGGGTTTTGCCAGGCTGTGCCTGCCCTGGGAGAGTCCATCATAGTTTGAGACAGGGGCTCGCTGCAAACCTCTGACTGGCCTGGAACTTCGTATGTAGACCAGGCTGGCCCCAACTCATACCTGCTTGCCTCTGGAAACTCCACCCTACAAGCAGCTTCTGACTCCATCTTGAGGGAGGTGACTGAAACCTCTGGGTACACCAGAAATAGCACCATCTGCCAGGACTTATCTAGTTTTTTGTTTGTTTTCTACAGGCTGATAGGTGGCTTATTCCTGAGTCAATCTGTAAATTTATTGGGATAAATCAAAACTATGGTGGCACATGGGATATCGAAATTCTATCAGGAAAATCAGACTCAGGAATTTACCAGATATGCCAGATGAAGGAAATGGTCGACTCCCCTTACCTCAACCTTGGGCCCATTACAAAACAGACACCTAACACTGCAAAAGGCCCGATACCAACCCATCGTCTAATAATTGGTGTGTGCATCAAGAACCAGCAAACACAGGATGCCCTTATTGTGAAGGTTCATCCCAAACTCGGGAAGCTGAGGTAGCAAAGGCCAGCCTAGGCTATATAGCGAGGCTGACTTGAAAAATGAAAAGAAAAGGGCTGGAGGGAGGAAAATAAATTGGAAGAAAACAGAGGGAAAGGTTAAAAAAAAAAAAAAGAACTAGAAGACAGGTGGAGGGGAGAAAGAGAAAAGACAGATGTGGGAGGAGTGAGTTGGAAGCGTGTAGGAGGTCTCTGGCTGCCTCCGGGCCACCGTACTCTTCCGGTCCCAGAAGCCCCATGACGGAAGTCGTCATTGAGTGAGCCCGGCAGCGTCCGTGGTAGCAGGCCATGGCGATGGGCAGTGGCGGAGCGGGCTCCGAGCAGGAAGATACGGTGCTGTTCCGGCGTGGCACCGGCCAGGTGAGGTCGCGGCTCGGCGCTAGCACTCGGAGCGCTGCCCGAGACCGAGGCGGTGCGAGCTCGGGCCACATCCGCAGGCGGCTCCTGGTGCAGCTCGGGCGCCGGCGAGGCTGTGAGCCACGCTTTGGTCCTGTGTGACTGTGAGGGGATGTGCAGGAACGGGGACAGGCTGGCTGAAGCAAGGCAACCAGATAGGAGCCATTGGAAAGCTCCAGATTTAGGTCAGGATGAAGATGTTCACAGGGACTTTAGACTAAAATGCTGGTTTTCTGGATCCAGTTTTGTAACCGGAAAGACCAAGTGTTGCAAACAACAGTTGATAAAGTTTGAGAGAGAGGGATAACTAAAGTTGCCCGGAGTAGTTGAAAGTTGCTATTGACTGCATTGCATTCAAATGTATACGACAGCAGATCCGAGGCAGGGTTGGTGGTGCACGCATAATTACATGCACAAACACTTGGGAGATGGGGGCCGGAGGTCGGGAGTTCAAGATCCTCGGTTACAGCGTGAATTCCGGACCAGCCTAAATTACAGGGAGACTGTAGAAGTAAGATAAACACTGGTAAGTACGAGGGCAAATCAGAGCCAAGTTGGTGGACTGTGCATGTGATCAGTCCCAGCTCCTGAGGCAGGAATGTGAAGTTGAGTCTAGCCTGGGAAACAACATACTCCATCTAACGAAGTTTAAAACATTAGGACCTCGGTCGTCTTATGGTATGGCAACTGATTTCTGCTTGGGGCTTGGGGTGGGAGAAGAGAATTCTGGGCAGCTTTGGGCAGTGCTGCATTTCCTTCTTTGGGGGACAGCCCAGCAATTCCTATTCTGAATAAAGCTTTGCCCTTTGTCCTCAGGGGAGCCCTGGCGGTCTGGTTCTCTCCTTAAAACCACAAGGTTCCTGTGCTAATTTGTCATCGTGGTAACTTCTTCATGCCCAGGGTGATGGGTCATGTTTACAATCTCAGGGGTAATCTTATTGATTGCAGCTTCTTTCTTGTTGCTGTTTTGTTGTTTTGAGACAGGTCTCACAGGGTAGCCTTAGGAGACTTGGAACTCTCCATGTAAGCCAGGCTGGCATCAAACTCAAGGAGATTGCCCCGTCTCAGCCCCCCCTCCCGCCCCCATTTGAATCAGGGACACATTCCATAACCTAAATTGGCCTGGAATTCAATATGCTAGACTGGCCTGGAGCTCTTGGCAACCCTACTGTCTCCAGCTCCGGGATATTGGGATTGTAGATTATAGATATGAGCCATTTTAATTTGTAGTTCATGGTTTTGTTTTTGTTTGTTGGTGTGCTTGTTTGTTTGTTGGGATAGAGTTTTATGTTGTAGTCTATGCTGTCTGGGAACCCACTATAGCCCAGACCAGTTTTGCCTTGGCAGTCCTCTGCTTCTACTGAGTACATTGAGGCTTTCTTAGGTGCTAGGATCTCTGTGTTCGTGCGTGGTGACTTTCTAGAAATGTATCTGCCTGTAACACACACTCTGAGTGTCTGGGCTGTAGGCATTGCTGGGGGTTGATCTAGGGACTTTGAGCTACTTCCCCAGTACTTCCTATTATCTGTTTTTTATTAAGCACATCTATCTATAACTTATTTTTTATTTTTTCTCCCTCTTCAGAGTGATGATTCTGACATTTGGGATGATACAGCATTGATAAAAGCTTATGATAAAGCTGTGGCTTCCTTTAAGGTATGAAATGGTTAATCATTTTTTTCCTTATTTCCTCAGGTCATACATTTTGTAAAGAAAGAGAGAGAAGAAAAATAAACTTGAGCACATTGAGGCTTTCTTAGGTGGTGGGACCTGTTATGTTAGAAAGTAGTGACTTTTTAAAAATATATCCCTCCATGACACATAGATCTTATTTATTTATTTATTTATTTATTTACTGTTTTCATAGCATGCTCTAAAGAACGGTGACATTTGTGAAACTCCAGATAAGCCAAAAGGCACAGCCAGAAGAAAACCTGCCAAGAAGAATAAAAGCCAAAAGAAGAATGCCACAACTCCCTTGAAACAGGTGATAGATTGATTTAACCAGGGTCCTGCCCGGCCTGAGGGGCGGCATGCTGCTTCTGTTTGGAGTGTCCCAGAGCTGTGGATGAATTAGCAAACGCACACATACACACACAGGCGTGTGCGCACACACATGTGCAGGCTGGGCATTAAAACCAGAGCTCTCTGCATTCTGAGTATGTGCTGTGTAGCTGATATGCAACTCAACCCCCCCCCCCCCCCCACACACACACACAAGTTCAACAATTATAAAAATTACTAGGGTAACTCAAAACTTGTGGTAACTGGGTCTGCTATTGAAAGCAGAAGACCTGGGGGTATAGTGTACCAGCAAAGTACCTGGCTGGTTACAGGCCCAGCCTGTGTGCCTGTGTGTCCCTGACCAGACCCACATTGAGTCAGCACAAAACCCTATAGACTAGAGGTCTCATTCTCTCCTCTCTTCTTTTCTCTCTCTCTCTCTCTCTCTCTCTCTCTCTCTCTGAGTTTTTTTGTAAAGTGAATAGTTTGATGCCTCCTTCCATTCATTATTTCCAAAGGGAAAGGGTGTCTACATTTGGTGAACACTTGCTTTTCTTTGACTAAGAACACTGGATTTGTCATACACGTTTGGTCTCTTTTGTTCTTAATGACACGTTTCGGTGGTGGAATACATTATAGCCATTCATCAGGCCGGGAAAAGGAGATGCAGGTGACTAAGAACAGTGTTTATAATGAAGTGAATGGGAGGACTGGAATTACACTTGGAGAACTGGGTTATGGTTTGTTCTTTTCAGAAGAAGGAATGTTGCGTGTCCATAACTTTCTTTTCTTTTGTAGTGGAAAGTTGGTGACAAGTGTTCTGCTGTTTGGTCAGAAGACGGCTGCATTTACCCAGCTACTATTACGTCCATTGACTTTAAGAGAGAAACCTGTGTCGTGGTTTATACTGGATATGGAAACAGAGAGGAGCAAAACTTATCTGACCTACTTTCCCCGACCTGTGAAGTAGCTAATAGTACAGAACAGAACACTCAGGAGGTGAGGCCCCGAAAGATGTCCATTCCTGAAAGTGGACACTAAGTAAGGAAAAAGCATTAGAATCAGTTGTCACGTTGACGCACGAAGGCGTTGAATGACATTCTCATTCTCTCTGGTTCTCCTTTTGCTGGAACGCAAGGTCGGGGCCATAGGAATGCTTGTCGGTGCCCTGCCTTTGCATAATACAATGTTTCCTTTTCTTTTTAAAGAATGAAAGTCAAGTTTCCACAGACGACAGTGAACACTCCTCCAGATCGCTCAGAAGTAAAGCACACAGCAAGTCCAAAGCTGCTCCGTGGACCTCATTTCTTCCTCCACCACCCCCAATGCCAGGGTCAGGATTAGGACCAGGAAAGGTAAATGTTCTGTTGAGAAAAATATATATGTAGGCAGGAATGAGTGTGGGGAGCCTAACTCTTCATTGAGTAATGGATAGCTTTCCTGTGAACCAGGAGCTTCCGGGCCTGCGTCTGGAAAGAGGAAACGCACAGTGAAGTAAGAGGCTCCCTGCACTGCCATGGCTGGCTGGCATGTAACTGGTACACTTTCCTTTTTACAGACTTTTATGACACTATAGTGTGTGCATGAGGACCACACAGAGGAAGGAAAGAGCTGCTCTTATAAGCTGGCTTCTGACTTCCACACATCCTCGTTCCTCCATCTATAAATGATGGGGGATTACAGGAATGTGCCAGCCACCACACCTTGTTTATCCCAGAGCATAGTACAGGGTTAAAGTGTGAACACTTTGTATGGCTCTTTTGGTTGTAAGTAGTAGAAGTCAACTTAAGAAGAATTGTATTATAAGCTAGGTTATGGCTAGAAGAACCTTAACTAGCTTGTTGTGTTTTGTTGTTTGTTTTGTACTAAGTAGCAGTATTTTCCCTTAGAGGGCATGGTATTTAGATAATTCGTGCATGTTTGTGTGTGTGCGCGTGCATATGTGTGCTGTATGTGGGAAGGAACTAGTGCCAGTGGCAGCCAGAGGTCTACACTGAGCATCTTCCTCAATCACTCTCTACCTTATTTTCTGGGGCAGATCGTGTCAGTGAACGTGGAGCTTGCTGGTTCAGCCAGCCTGGCCTGCCAGAGCCCCAGGGATCCTGTCTCCATCTCCCCAGTGCTAGGGCTAAGAATATGTTCTGCCTTGCCTTGTTGCTATGTGGGTGCTGGGGACCCAAGCTCAGGCCTCTCTTTTCACCCCTAGATAGTAATTTGTAAAAATTAAGTATAGCACCTCTTCAGGCTTTCTCTGAGAAGTGAGTAGAGTAGAAGTGAGCACTGGAGATACGGCGAGGAGAGGATTACTGAGTTTGGGACCAGCCTGGCCTCCATAGAGACAGTTTTGAAAAAAAAAAAAAAAAAAGACAAAACTAAAACGTAAACTGAAAACAACTGATGCAAGGTGGTGCCGTGGGTAAAGGCATCTGCTGCCAGCCCGCCGGCCTGAGCGAGTTCCCTGCAGTCTCTTGGTAGAGAGAGAAAAATGATTCCCAAAGGTTGTCTCTGGGTTCCACATGAGCACTGTGGTACACACTTGTACTGGCTAGTTTTGTGTCAACTTGACACAGCTGGAGTTATCACAGAGAAAGGAGCTTCAGTTGAGGAAATGCCTCCATGAGATCCAGCTGTAAGGCATTTTCTCAATTAGTGATCAAGGGGGAGAGACCCCTTGTGGGTGGGACCATTCCTGGGCTGGTAGTCTTGGATTCTATAAGAGAGCAGGCTGAGCAAGCCAGGGAAAGCAAGCCAGTAAGACATCCTTCCATGGCTTCTACATCAGCTCCTGCTTCCTGACCTGCTTGAGTTCCAGTCCTGACTTCCTTTGGTGATCAACAGCAATGTGGAAGAATAAGCCGAATAAACCCTTTCCTCCCCAACTGCTCTTGGTCATGATGTTTGTGCAGGAACAGAAACCCTGACTAAGACAATGCTCCATACATGCATGTGCACACAACTAAATTAATTAATGTTTTAGAAAATTTAAACAACCAAAGATTTTCTGTGATAATTTTCTAATTAAAGGTTACATTGTGCTGGGTGGTGAGATGGCTCAGTGGTTAAGAGCACTGACTGCTCTACTGAAGGTCCCGAGTTCAAATCCCAGCAACCACATGGTGGCTCACAACCATCCGTAAAAAGATATGACTCCCTCTTCTGGTGTGTCTGAAGACACCTACAGTGTACTTACATATAATAAGTAAATAAATCTTTTTAAAAAAAAAAAAAGGTTACATTTTGCCAGGTTGTGGTGGCGCACGCCTTTAATCCCAGCACTTGGGAGGCAGAGGCAGGTGGATTTCTGAGTTCAAGGCCAGCCTGGTCTACAGAGTTCCAGGATAGCCAGAGCTATACAGAGAAACCCTGTCTCAAAAAAAAACAAAAAAAAAAAAAACAAACAAAAAAAGGTTACATTGTATTAGAGTTTCTTGAATCTGGAGTGATCAAATTCTATAAAATATATCTTGTCTTTTTGGTAGTTTTTACAATGTACTCTAGCATATATAAGTAACAGAATCTCTAAAACTTTTTCTTTCCTCAGTTTACACTTATTTATTTGGGGTGGGTACTGTATACTTAATGGAAGTAAAAGGACAACGTATGGGAGTGGGTTCTCTTCCTTTGCGTGGGTCCTGGGAGTTGAACTCAGGCCGCCAGTCCTGCCCACAAGTACCTTTTATCTGCTGAGCCGTCTTGTGGACCCAGTAACAGGATATCTACAAAAATATGTGATAGTGGGGGAAGAATGTATTCCTGTGATTAGACTATCTTGGTAAATACATTGTCTCTGGTCGACTGAGTCATTACAGATCTTTACTGTGATTTTACTTTCTAAATGTTTATATAGAAAAGCAACGGAAAACAATGTACGATTTGCGTTAAGATTTGCTTCATTTGTAGTTACGTATATGTGTACATGTCTGTGTGTGGGCTAGTACATATGATGCAGATGCCGTTAACTGCTGAGCCATCTCTCCAGTTCTTACTTCTCTTACATTGGTTTTGAATACTCTTTCTTTCAGTGACGGAAGGGATTTTTCCTTAAGATACTAACTTGGAAATATTCTTTATAGCCAGGTCTAAAATTCAACGGCCCGCCGCCGCCGCCTCCACTACCCCCTCCCCCCTTCCTGCCGTGCTGGATGCCCCCGTTCCCTTCAGGACCACCAGTAAGTACACAAGAGCTGAGGTTACACTTTTATATACAGTTAGTAATTGTTTTAGAATATAGGTAATTGGAGTGCGTTACCTTAGGCCACCCCTAAGGTTGGATTCTAATGAGTAAAAATGTAAACCTCTGGTTTTGTCTGGAAGGCCCTCTGTTACCCAGATGGTCTCTCCCAGTCTCACTGCCAAGCTCTGCTTGGTGTGGTTCCCCCCTCACTGGTTGGTATCCAGTTTCCTGCTGCTGGTTTCTGTTAGAAAGGACTGTCCTCAGTATACAGAGGCGACAGATACTATGTCCCTTGGAGTACTTGAATGAGAGTCTCCGAGCCTGTACTTTCTCAGGGGCTTGCCTCTTGTCATTGTTTGTTTTCATCCTAATGGAGGTTTTTGGTTTGTTTGGTTTTCAAGACCAGGTTTCTCTGTGGACCAGCCCTGGCTGTCCTAGAACAGGTTGGGCCTTAACTCACAGAGATCTGCCTGCTTCTGCCTCCCTAGTGCTGGGATTAAAGGCCTGCGCCACCACTGCTTGGCCCTAATAGAAGTTTTATAGTAGTTTTATTTTTAGATATTAACAGTAGTTAAAAGGATATTTGGGGGCAGACTGTATTTGAGTGGGAGACAGGCAGATGTTCTACTCTAAATCTTTCCTTATGGTGTCCTTAAAAATACTGTGTGTGTGTGTGTGTTTGTGTTTGTGTTTGTGGAAAGACTTGAGTCTCTGTTTTGTGTCTTATGCATAGCTTCATAATGGAACAAAATAGTCCATTCATACTATTAAATGTCAACTGGTTTTAATTTTTGTTAGATTTGTTGGTCTTTTCTTATTTTTTCTTCTTTAAAGATTTATTATTCTACATAGGTAGACTGTAACTGACTTTAGACTCACCAGATGAGGATGTCAGATCTCATTACACATGGTTGTGAGCCACCATGTGGTTGCTGGGATTTGAACTCAGGACCTTCGGAAGAGCAGTCAGTGCTCTTACCGGCTGAGCCATCTTGCCAGCCCTGGCCTTTTCTTATTATGGTTGGCTTTCTTCCAGTGCTAGATTCAAAAATTAAATAGAAGTATCTCATTGAGTTTAGGAAAAGGTTCAGTTAATAATTCATTATTCTCTGTGTAAAGTGAATCCCTGGGTTTCAGTATTTCCCTAATCCTAAGTGGATTTTTTCCATTTGCAGATAATCCCGCCACCCCCTCCCATCTCTCCCGACTGTCTGGATGACACTGATGCCCTGGGCAGTATGCTAATCTCTTGGTACATGAGTGGCTACCACACTGGCTACTATATGGTAAGGACTCCCTGGGAACTGCCAGACATGCTCTTTGCAGTTGTACAACTTTTGGTGATGAGTCTTGCACCTAGAGCCAGCTCCTACATAACTAAAATGTGGTTTGTTCTATAGTGCTTAAAAACGTTAAGTCAGTTTTAAGACCACTTTAACATTTAAAAATGGACAATACTTCTTTCATCATTCCTCCTGAGTGTGATTGCAACTCATTTCAAATGTCTGCTTTTGTTATCTTGTCTGGTCTTTTTCAAGACACTGTTTCTCTGTGTAGCCCTGGTTGTCCTGGAACTCACTCTGTAGACCAGGCTGGTCTTGAACTCACAGAGATCCACCTGCCTCTGCCTCCCTCCCAAGTGCTAGGATTAAAGGCGTGCACCAACTCCCAGCTCATTTCAAACTCCTTGATTGGCAGTAATTCTAGCACTCAGAAAGCTAAAACAGGTAGATTACAAGTTCCAGGCTAGCATGGATACACAGGGAGCCGCTATCCCAGCAGCAAACCATGTAACAGTGGGAAGGGAGGCTTAATGCTGCTAGGTTATTTTAATTGTACTTTAAAATGTAAGTGAAACCTAAATTAGTTCCTAGACTGTTTTTCTGCTTTGGGGATGATGATTTTTGTTTTCCCATTGTGAGATTGGATCTTGCTGTATTCTTCAAGCTGGCCTTGAACTCTGGAATCCCCTTACCCTAGCCCCCCGAGGAACAGGGACTGCATGTGTGCACCATCATTCCTGGACATACTTGCTCTGCCGTGGATAGAGTCTTACACTGACTCGTTTGGCCAGGTTTCCCAGGTGTTGGAGATCGCACCCTGGGGCTTGGGCATCCTGGGCAAGCCCCACCACTGAGCTGTATCTCAGCCTGGCCAGTTTTTGAAGTTTAATGTTTCGTTGGTAAGCTTGATCTACATTCTTTTTTTATTTTTTATTTTTATTTTTTTTTATGATTCTTGACTCTTTTTTTTTCAAAACTTATTGTTTATTGTGGGAAAATACACAGTATCTTCAGGGGATGGAATTTATGTTGTTGGAATGAAAGTTGTTTATACTGAATAGATTTTCTTCCCATAGTTTCATATGGAATTGAGTTGCATGGCAGTTATGGCCTGTAGAGACCTTTAAAATCACAAATCAAAGTGCCATTTTAATCGTGGTACTTTTATGGCAGCTTCTGCAACTCCTCTGGATATGTCTAGTCCAAGAGGACACTTTGGTTCATTTCGGATGTCTTCTACATCATGTAAAACGCCCAAGCCAGCACGTACTCTTTCAGTTCCATTCCATGTAGCCGTGATGCCATTGTCAGTGCACAGTCCTGGAGGGGGGGCACAACAACGTGCACTGTGCTGCATTTGCGATGATTTCCAGTGCTTTTCGGGTGTACAAGTCACTTGCAACACCTCCAGATACAACCAGATTACGTATTATGTTTGTTAAGGTCCAGGCGGCAGGGACACTACAGAAGGGGATGCTGAGTAATACAATAGGAAGCGGCCAACTCCCAAAGCATATGTCAGCCACGTATCACGGCTGTTCATTACACGAGTATTGGGGTTTACCTCACTGTGGGCAACTCCAACATTCATGTTTGCTCGGCCACCAGCTCCTGGCAGGTCACAGGACAATTCCTGCAGCAGCCACAGTAGGTCCTCATGCTCGAGCTTAATCTACATTCTTGTGTATAGTTATCGCTCTGTTACCTCCCATTGTATAGATATGAAAGCATTCTGTTTATCCATTCTACTATTAATGACTGCTTATGTTGTGATTTGGGCCAGTAAAAATGTTTCTGGGGTTGGAGAGATGGTATAGCAGTTAAGAGCAATGGCTGTTCTTCTGGAGGACCCAACTTCCATTCCCAGTTCCCATAGGGCTGCTCCCAACAGCGCTCACCCTGGCCGGTACTTTTAACTCCAGTCCTAAGAAGCTCTTGTTAGGTAGCCATGCTCCTTAAAGTAGTCACGCCAACTCAGAGCTAACCAGAGAAGTGCTTCCCTTTAGGAGCATCATCTGTGTGTGTGCGTTGATGGCATTTCACTAGATTAGTTTGCTTAACTTAAAATATCAACATATGCCCTTAAGACGTGTGGGAAGTGTGTGTCCTTGAGTGTGAAGATCTGAGGGTTTTACCTTTGGAAGGAGTAGACAAGCTTGTCAGTCAGGCTTTCCAGTTGCCCGAGACTTGTGACGATCTCACTGACTTCCACGAGCAGTTCATAGCCCTTACAGAGTGTGACCAAGCCACAGTGTTTGCCTGCCCAGTCAGGATGGTGGCGGCAGCGCCATGGTGGTCGCTGCTCACCTCTGCGGTTCTGTCTTGTAGAAATTCAAGCAGAACAAGAATGAGTAAGAGTGGTGGTGTTATTGCAAGAACGTAAATGTGCTCTAGCTTTGGTCTTCATTGGTACCAAGACACCTTCAGTACATCTCTGGCTGTTGAGATGTAAATGTAGATGCACTGTGTAGCCTAGGGTGGCCTTCCAATCACAGCAGTCCTCTTGTATTAGCTTTCTAGTTGCTGATGGTACAAGTGTGTGCCACCATGCTTGCTTTGGATCAATCACTGTTAAAGTATATTGGAATGCTATAAACTACTTTTTAAAATACATAAACTTATTTTCAGATGAAACTAAATAAAGTTAGCATGCCTCATGAAATACACTGTTCGGTTGTTCTAGTAGTGCTGGAGATCAAACCCAGGGCCTTGCGCATGTTAGGCAAGATCTCTAGCAGCAGACTGTTCCCATTCTCATGGTTTTCTGTGTCAGGTCTTCCTGTCATAGCTCAGCCTTTCTCCAGCCAGGCTGGCCTTAAAATCAAAGTCCTCTTGCTTTGGTCTCCTAAGCACTGGGATTATTAGGTACATATCACTAAGTTGGGCGAAAGGGCTATTTGTTTCGTTGTATTCTCTTTTGCTTTTTTAAAAAAGAGACAAGGCTAGCCTTGAACTCACAGAGATCCTCTTGCCCTGATTTCCAATTCCTGGAATTACAGACATCTGCCACATCTCCCAACACGAGGCAGAGTCTGCTGTGTCCCAGGCAGTTTTAGACTCATCATGTATCTGAAGATGACTTTGAACTCCGGGTCCTCCTTCCTCCTCATCTCAGGGCTGGACTGCCCATGCATCACCAAGCTTGGCATCCAGCCGGGCTTGAATTGTTCACTCACACATTTATTTAGTATACCCTGCTTAGCTTTTTATATGCTCTCTTTACAGGGTTTCAGACAAAATAAAAAAGAAGGAAAGTGCTCACATACAAATTAAGAAGTAAGTCTGTCATTTTAAAAGCTAATTTTACCTTTTGTATAATTTTTAGTTTGTGTAAAAAGAGTGTTTTGAACATTTGAAAATTGATGTTTATGTAAAACTATACTAAAGACATTGTATTTATGTGTAGTGTGTGTGTGTTGAGGGTGGGGGTGCGTGGCTGACAGAAGAGGACATTGGATCCCGTGAGCTTGAGCTGCGTGTGGTTGTCAGCTTGTCATGGTGCTGGGACCTGAACTCAGAGTCTAGAAGAACAGTGAGTGCTTTTTAACCACTGAGCCCTCTCTCCAGCCCTGCTAAAGTCTGCCAAAAATAGATTAACTATTGAATTATCCTCACATGATCAAATACTCATGGTGTCAGAAGGCCTTGAACTCCGTGTTAGCCTGCCTCGGTCTCCATAGCATGAGGATTATAGACATGCAGCTCTGTACCTGGTTTAAAATCTGGTTTAGGGTGTGAAGTTAATTGCAGTGTCATTGGCCTGGCAGGCTTGAGTTTTTGTGTGGGATGTGGTAGTAGGGATTGAACCCAGGGCCCCACACATAAGGAAGCATTCTGCCACTGAGCCGTATCACCAGATCCATGGGTAGTTTTTATGTTAAACTTCTGTGTGTGTGTGTGTGTGGAGGTTTTGCCTACATGTATGTTTATGTGCCATGTACATGCCTGATGCTCTTGAGGCTAGAAGAGGATACGGGATTTCGTAAAACTGGAGTTATATGTAGGTGGTTATAAGTTGCCCAAATCTACTAACAAGACTAGTAAGTGCTATTAACCACTGAGCCATCTCTCCAGACCCATCCCCTCTTTTAATACATGATGCAGTATGCAGTATACTGCATTATTGTCTTAGTCTATTGCTGTGAAGAGACACCATGACCAAGGCAACTCTCATAAAAGAAAGCTTGCTACAGTTTCCGAGGGCTAGTCCATGAGCATCATGGCAGGAAGCAGACAGGCAGGCTCTGGAGTGGTGGCTGTATATATGGAGTTTTTATTGTAACTTTCTGGAGGCCTAATATTTTGAGTTCATTTTTAACTTTAAAGGCATGTAACATTCTAATCCAGGTGTCTAATTTCTAGTTCTACTACCCCCCCCCCCAAACAAAGCTGGTTATATTGTTGCAGTCACTTTAGTGAACTAAACATTAGTGAAAAGTTTAACACATGATTTGATAATTTGTAATATGTTTAAATTCTAATAGGAGAGGTCAAATATAGTACTTCTTAATTTTTTAAATTAATGTTCACATTTATTTATTTTGGTTTTTTTCTAGACAGGGTTTCTCTGTATAGCCCTGGCTGTCCTGGAACCCACTTTGTAGACCAGGCTGGCCTCCAACTCAGAAATCCTCCTGCCTCTGACTTCCAAGTGCTGGGATTAAAGGTGTGCACCACCACTGCCCAGCTAATATATTTTTATTTTTTGCATTCTATATAAAAAATATTTGGGAACTGGTAAGGTGCTTCAGAGGCCAAAGGCCTGATGACCTGAGTACACTCCCCAGGGTGGAAGAAGAGAACCAGTTCTTACTAGTTGTCTCTGACCTCCACACTCACACACATACATGCACACACAATTTTTATTTATTTATTGTCATTTTATAACTGCCCAGAGTTTTTTCTTTCAAATTCAGGTTCAGCTCTGTCTCAGGAGATGGGGTGTCGGTGTCCCTGGTCGACAAGAACAGACGTCTCCTCGTCATCAGTGGACTCTTGGCTAAGTGGTGTCGTCATCAGCATCTCCCCGCTGTGGGAGTCCATCCATCCTAAGTCAGCAGCAGAGCGTGCCTGGGGCGTGAGCAGTTGGAGGGACCGACCAGTGGAGTGTGCGTGTCGGAAGGCAGTCTACCCAGTCGTGACTGAGCACAAATGTGCAATTGTCATTTTCTTAGCATGTCAAGATTTTTATTAATGCCTTTAGAATTAAATAAAAGTCCTTTTTTGAAATCTTGACTTTATAGATATTTTCCTTTGGGATATATACAGTGAAGTTGAGTTTGTTTAAAGATACAAAAAGAAAACTAGTCAGACTTATTACTTGGGTAAAAGGGCAATTTCTGAAGGTAGAATAAATTGATACTCCAAGTTTGGGGAACAAAAGCTAGCTCATGTCACCGGGGCTATACTGGCCAGTCAGGAACCAAGGCGTGTTGTGGTTTTGTTTTGTATGTTTGTGTGCCTTGCTGCATGCATGTGTGAGTGTGTGTGTGTGTGTGTTTTGTCCATGGCTCATATGTGGAGGTCAGAGAACAACTTGGGAAGTCATTTCTCTCTTTCTATGTAGGTTTTAGGGATTGAATTCAGGTCATCTGGTGGCAGGCGCCTTTACCTGTTGAGCCATCTTACCAGCCCAGTTCTTCATTTATTGAAACAGTCTTGTTGTCAGCCTGGCTTACTTGTAATACACAGTCCTCTTGGCTCAGCCTCCCAAATGCTGGCCTCACCACAGCAGCAAATGCAACTACTACCACACCCTCACTGTGTTCTGTCCGTTAGAAGCCATGTTGTTCTCTTTGCACCTTCCCCTGTTTGTCTTTCTAGTCTCCTCCTCTCCCCCTGATGTCCCTTACCTCATCATGAATACTGCCTACACCAATTACCCATGCCATTCTCCGCCCCCGCCCCCGCCCCCCTCCCCCACGGCCTTGGCCATGTACCATGTAGATTCTTATGGTAAGGATTGATGTCTTCAGCACCCAGGCTTCTCCCTGGTTTATTTGCCTTTGAAGGAAGAAGTAAATGTGATCAGCTGGAGATGGAACCCATCGATACACCATTTGACGACGTGTGCAAGGCACTGGGGTTTGATCTCCACTATTATAAAAACAGAGCATGGTCAATGCTATCTTTGCCTAAGTTTTAGCTAGGTAAACTAAATTAATTCAGTTCCCCATGTGCCTATCATTTAGCCATCAAGTAAGTACTATCAAATTAATGAATACCTACCTAGTAAGTAACTTTGCAAATATGTTCTCATTTGAGCTTTTAGAAGAAATATTGGCTATTATAGATTCAACATAACTTAGTTAATTTTCAGGTTAAATTTAATTATTAAGACACTCAGTTAACCTTCTAACCAGACATTAGTTATTAACACTAATTTTAACTCTCTTTAGCGCCCAAAACATTTATCTGGACTGAGGCCTTTCATTCCAGCAAATACTCAACATTATTTCAATGCTGGGAATTGCTCTCAGCAAAGCTAGAAGGGTGCATCGTATGTCGGCATGTAATGTAGTCCCAGCTACTTTGAAAGCTGAGGTAGTAGGATTCATCCTTCGAGACCAGCCTGGCCAACATAAGGAAACCACAGCTAATACAGTAATAACAGAGAGAGGCAGTGGAGATGGCTCCGTGGATGAAAGCATGGGGAAAGGACAGAGGTGGGGATCACTGCAGGATCACTGTGAGTTGCTGGCCATCAGCCTAGCCCAAAGCCATAGGTTCCAGGTTCTCAAGGGAATAATGCAGGCAGTGACAAAGACACCGATGAAGATCTTTGTGCGTGTGGAAACAGGCATATGCATACTCATGTGTACTCTATCATCTTACACACAACATGGAAAATAGCCTATGGGGAGTTGTTAGAAAGATTTAGTTTGGCTCACAGTTCTGGGGGTTCAGGGCTGATTTATTTGGTGCGCTGAGCTTGAATCAGGCATAATATTCCAAGAGGCAACAAAAGCATGATTTCTGCATATCTTGTGTGTGTGTTCATACTTGGCCTCTCAGGAAGCCACCAGGATTCAGTGGGAACTTCATCTTGATGACTGTACTGGCTAGTTTTGTGTCAACTTGACACAGCTGCAGTTATCACAGAGAAAGGAGCTTCAGTTGAGGAAATACCTCCATGAGATCCATCTACAAGGCATTTTCTCAATTAGTGATCAAGGGGGAAAGGCCCCTTGTGGGTGGGACCATCTCTGGGCTGGTTGTCTTGGTTCTATAAAAGAGCAGGCTGAGCAAGCCAGAGGAAGCAAGCCAGTAAAGAACATCCCTCCATGGCTTCTACATCAGCTCCTGCTTTCTGACCTGCTTGAGTTCCAGTCCTGACTTCCCTTGCTGATGAACAGCAGTATGGAGGTGTAAGCCGAATAAACCCTTTCCTCCCCGACTTGCTTCTTGGTCATGATGTTTGTGCAGGAACAGAAACCCTGACTAAGACAATGACTTTATCCTAAATACCTTCTAAAGGCCCCAGCTGCAAACACAGTAGATTAAGTCCCACTCCTAGAGGCTCATAGTGGGGATTGCATTTTAACATACATTATTTGGGAAATACTCAAACCATGGAATGAGAGAACATAGTTAAAGGAAAAGGCTCTTGTATAAGAATGTGTGTGGAGCAGGGCAGGGGTGTCGTACACCTTTAGTCCTAGTGCTGGGGAGGCAGAGCCTGGTGGACCTCTGAGTTGGAGGCCAGCCTGGTCTGCAGAGTGAGTTCCAGGACAGTGGGGGTTACACAGATAAACCTAGACTTGAAAAACTAAGAATATGAATGAAATATTCAAGAACCAGCAAGGCCAGAGTGAGAGGAAGTAGAGATAGGAGATAGGAAGAAGCAGGAGCAAGGGTCAGGTCATATGTAGATGATGGTGAGGTTGACAGCGTTGGCCTTGAGCTGGGAGTTCAGAGAAGAGGGAGGCACAGGTAGAGATGATCTGACCTCCAGGAGGATCCTCTGGGTGTGACTGCATGGTGGAAATACACTGATTTCACAGAAGTGGGCTGGCCACGTGGGACTGTGTATTTTGCAAGTGGAATTGCCAGGATTTGTCAGTAGATTATATGTGGTGTAAGAGAAGCTAAGGATAACTAACTCCAGGGGTTTCACTAAGCACCTGCAGGGGTGAAGCGGGAGTTTCGGGGGGTGAAAGTCTACACAAAGAGTACCTCAGTGAAGAGTTAGCGTTGGAGATGTGGATTGCCAGTGTCCATTGGAGTTCTATTAACAGAGTGCAGGGCTAGAGCTGTAGACGGAGGAGATAGTGTGGACATGGAGCTTAAAGCCATTTGGCAGGATGAGGTGGTCCAGGCTGTGTATAACACAGAGACAAAGCCAGGAGAACTCAGATCCTCCAGGGGTTAGAGGAGAAACAGCAGAGGGTCGAGCTGGAGCTCTCTGCGGAAAGCAGGGGTCATTGATGCTCCAAGGGCTCCTGGCAGGAGCAGGTGCGTCCTGGAGGCCAGGGAGGAGCCCCATCTGTAGCTCAGCTGCTGCTGACAGGACAGATATGATAAAGTCTGCAGCGCAGTCATTGACTAAACCAATGTGGAGGTCAGAGGTCACTGGTGATGCTACGAGCCAGTGTGGAGGTCGCAGTGATGCTAAAGCAGCTATTTTGGTGAGATGGAGATGGCAAAAGCTTGGGCGAAGAGAATGTAAGCAGGAAAGACACTTATCAGTGATCGTAAGGAACTCTTCCAACAAAAAGTTGGTTTTTTTTTCCAGACTTGTTATATTTGGAGCTTAATAAAATCACATTTGATATCTATTTGTGTGAGTTTACAATTATTTTTGTCACCTGTTTCAGTTATGCTCTATGTGCACTACGATGAAAAATTGATTTCTTGGGTTGTTTTGTTTTTTTTAACTTAAAAATAAAGCGGATGTCCTAAGAAGGTGCAAACTGTTCTGCCCATTTGACAGATTCAGGGAGCTGGAATACGGAGGATGTGGTCAGGGGCCGATGCAGCTTTGGCGTTTTCCTTTTAAGTGTTGAGGAACAAACAAGACCACTGAATTCTTTTTAGAACTGTTTCTTTATTGAAAAAAAAAAGACTTTAAAAGTTTTCTTTTATGGGTATGGGCATTTTGTCTGCATATGCGTGTGTACCATGTATTTGTCTGGTATTCAGTGAGTCCAGAAAAGGACATTGGGTCTTAGAACCGGAGTTAGAGCTGTTTGTAAGCTACCATGCTGGTAATGGAAACTGTGCCTGGGTCTTCTGCAAGAATCACTACGGCTTTTAACCACTGAGCCATCTTTCCAGCCCCTCTTTCCTTTTCATGGGCAGTGCTAGTCATCAAACCCAGGCCCTCACACATGCTGGACCGCCGAGCAGCCTGCCTCCCCAACTCTTCCTCTACTTTATTTTGAGACCGTGTCTCTCTAGATTGATCAGGCTGGCCTCAACTTGTGTTTCTCCTGCCTCAGCCTTCAGAGTAGCTAGGTTTAAACACATGTACTACTGCATACAGCCTACCTAGGTTTTTTTCCACCCGCGCTACTCAATGAGTTAAGTCAGTTGCCAAGTTATTGTCTCCTGTTTCTAAATTGAGTATTTATGATGTAACAGGCTTCCTGTTCTGAACTCCTCTCCCCAGTCATCCCTGCATGCACAGAGGATGCTGCCGAGACACTGAGGGAGGTCCTTGCAGCACCAGCTCTAGCCACAGGCACCTTGTGTCACACGCAGTGGCTGGCAGCACTAGCATTCTGAGGTCTCTTGCAGCCAAATACTGCCCAGCAGCTCCTAGCAGCTTCATGGCCCTAGTGAGCTTTGTTGTCATGGCTTTGTCCTGCAAGGCACAGCTCAGATTGCTCAGTATTGTTTGTGTTGTTATTCAATTTAATGTTTATCCTTTATATGCCCCTGCCTGTGACCCTGGAATACTGTCTTAGTTAGGGTTTTACTGCTGCAAACAGACACTATGATCAAGACAACTCTTAATATGAACAACATTTAATTGGGGCTGGCTTACAGGTTCAGGCGTTCAGTCCAGTATCATTATGGTGGAAAGCATGGCAGCATCCAGACAGGCATGGTGGGGGTGGGGAGGGAGCTTAAGAGTTCTACATCCTGTTCTGAAGGCAGTTAGGAGTAGACTGACTTCCAGGAATCTAGGAAGAATGCCTCAAAGCCTACCCCCACCACAACATACTCCTTCCAACAAGGCCATACTTCCTAATAGTGTCACTCCCTGGGCCAAGCATATTCAAACTCTAGTTAGTGCCAGGGAAATGTTAGTGATCTGCATCTCCCCCCCCCCCAAGGTGTAACCTGGGGGTGCAGGTCTGTTGGGGGAATAACCTGGAGATGTTGGTCCTGTTAAGAGTGTAACCTGGAGATGCTGGTCTTGTTGAGGATTAGCCTAGAGACTAGAGCTAGGTTTGGGTTTTGTTGGGGAGTAATTTGGAAACTAGTGCTGGGTACCAGGCCTGTTAGTTTACCTGAGTTCAAACTTAGGCCAGGTTCTCTAAAATGGAGTCTGAACTTAAAAGATGTGGCCTCTCAAAACCACCACAAATACAATTTCTTATGTTGTAGTAACCTCCCAACCATGAAATTATTTTTGTTGCTACTTCATAAGTAATTTTGATATTGTTATGATTCATAAATATTTATGTTTTTTTGAAGGTCTTAAGTGACCCCTGTGAAAAGATCATCTGACCCTCAAAGGGGTCAAGACCTACAGGCTGAGAACCACTGCTCTATAGAAAAACATGTTTCGCCACATGCAACTTGTCTTCATGATTGTGTATAGCCTGAACTCAGAAGAACTTTTCTCAGGTAGTTTTTCTTAACTCTCAGAGTATAAACTGTCTGATGCTCTGAATAAAGCTGACTATTGCATGAGACTTTAGTCTGCCTCATTTATTGGCTCTATTCTCCCAAGTCCTACTGCCTCTAGAGAGGTGATAGTTATGAAATGACAAATAATTATCACAATCAAGTTAATATACCCAGAAATTCTTGCAAGATTAAATGACATACCCAGAACAGAGTAAATTTCCAACAAAATTATAAAGCTATCTTAATATATGAAAAAGCCTCTGGAACAAAAACAGTTTTCTCTAAGCCAATTCCCCCCCCCCCCCCAATTAGATGAGAGATGGCATAAGCAAGCAAGGCCACACAAGACTGGTGTACATGCAAAAGCCCTGCAAAAACTAAAGAGCATCTCCTGGGGGGAGGGTGAGCTGTAGCCATGGTAAAGTCAACTCCTGATCATCCTGTATAGAGCTGACTCAATCCTTAAACTGGCCATTTCTTACGTATATGAATTATTCCTTCCACAGTGTAGTTTTTACATAGAGCAATGTTCCTTTCCCCAGGCCCTTTCTGTTGACCTTGATAATGGAGGGTTCTCTGTATGAACTTGACTAAAGCTCTAATCTTTATACAAGGACTGCCAAGGCACAGCTCCTCATAGTTCAATGTAGATATGCAGGCTCTCAAACAGTTACCAGTCTGATGCAGTTCAAGAATATTTTTGTGCATGCAATAGTAAACAATTTGGTTTTGATTTGGGTCTAGAGTCAAGTCTTGTTACATAACCCAGGCTGGACTCAAAACTCTTTTTTTTTTTTTAAAAGATTTATTTAATGTATATGAGTACACTGTAGCCATCTTCAGACATACCAGAAGAGGGCATCAGATCCCATTACAGATGGTTGTGAACCACCATGTGGTTGCTGAGAATTGAACTCAGGACCTCTAGAAGATCACGGTGCTCTTAAGCACTGGGCCATCTCTCCAGCCCCGGCTCAAACTCTTGATCCCCCTGCTCAGGCTCCTAAGTACTAGGATTGCACCATGCCTGTCTAGAGTGAAATGTACTAGAAAATCAGGTTTTTGGACCTGCCAGTAATCTTCCACTTCATCCTTCACTTCTGAATGACAGGAGAGAATGGCACTACCCACCTCCAGTGAACAGTCAAGCGTTTGGACTGAGGGTGTCTTTCCTTCACATCATTAATCACTTTTATGTCCTCTTCATCCAGGAGCCAACTGAGCATCCCGAGCCTGGTGAGGCTGGGCAGTCGGGACACACACTGACCCAGAGCCTTGACAGTGATGGCCTGAATTTGAATGCATTCTGGGATATGCCTGGAAATGTCCAGGTTTTTCAGGTTTGGCAGGTTGTCCAGGACTTGAAAGAAATTTCTGTATCCTTCCTCTGTAATCTTGTGATTCAGTGTAAGGTCTAAGTTCTCAAGTTTTTGGAAGCCTCCCCTGGTTGCTCCCTTGGCTGGAAAGAAAGCAACCAAAATATTATGAAGAAAAAGCCTTGAGCAAAGCTTACAAGGTTATTTGTAAGTAATCTCACACCCACCACCAGTGAAAGCATGAACCACAAGAGCAGGTCCCACTACATAGCTCTGGATAGCCTACAACTCACTTAGATAGCGGAGGCTGGTCTAGAACTCACATCTGCCTACCTGTGCCTTTTGACAGTTGGGATTAAAGGCAGTGTGTCACAATGTTTAACTTTAAACATGTTTTAAGGAGTGTTCTTTGAAAGCCCTAAACAGCAGCCTCGTTGATAGGGAACAAGGCCATACTGCAAGGGCAAAGCAGAAACCAGGATGTTGAGCACAGAGAATTTTTGGAAACCTACCGTCTGGGCAACGTGAAATTCTGTACTTACAGGACATATGCCAAGGCAGGAACAGGTTACAGTACAAGAAACTGAGAAATTGTGGGAACAGTGTCTTTCCTTTTGCAGAGAAAGCTTGTCCTCTCACTGTGACTGTTTTCCGGTTTGCCTAAATAGCTTCCTGGTGACTTAGAGCTCTGGAGGAATTGTGGGTAAGTTCTGAACTAAAGTCCATGACGGGAAGTGGGGACCTAGAAGTTTTAGTTGCAAAACTCTGTTCCCTAATTTGTGCAAATATTACATTTGATTTCACCAAGAATCTCTGTGAGCTTGGCTTTAAAGACAAAAGTCCTAAGTAAGATGTTTCAACTGTGTCCTAAGTAGGGCTGGTCAGTGATAGTCACTTTTCTGACAAAGGAAGAAAGAAAGAAAGGGAGGGAGGGAGGGAGGGAGGGAGGGAGGGAGGGAGGGAGGAAGGAAGGAAGGAAGGAAGGAAGGAAGGAAGGAAGGAAGGAAGGAAGGAGGGAAGGAAGGAAAATCTTAAAAGCTACTAAATAGCAGGAAAACACACCTCACCATTAAGGACATCATAGCACAAGAACAGCGGATACTGACAACTAAAGAAAAAAAGTGATGCAGGCCAGAAACCTAAGTGAAAGTAACTCCAAAATAGAATGCACAGAAGTATCATTAAAATTCAGAAAAGTCATGACTAGCTAACCCAGAGTAGAAGAAATGCTACCAGAGTCCTTCAGGCAGGAGCAAAGGGGACACTGGTGAGAGGAAATGTGGGGGTTCAGAAGTAGCCTCAGCAGCCGCCTTGTGGTGTGGATCGATGCATTGCAGCCGGCAGAAACAGTGACTGCAGCACTCAGGGAAGGAGCTGAAAGGTTACTGCAAGGTGGTCACCAGTTGGGCTCCACAGGAGACCTTGTCTCAAAAACAGCAACAGTAACACATAAGAGAATCAATAAATCTAGCTTGTAAATGCTAAACCACAGAACTGTTTGAAATACTAATCGAAGGGTTGAAATGGATGTAAAAACTAAAATAATCTTTATTTTTACATTTTGTGTGTGTGTGTGTGTGTGTGTGTGTGTGTGTGTGTGTGTGTGTGTGTGTATGTGTGTGTGTGTATGTATGCCTCTATGCCACAGCATGTTTATGGAGGTCAGAGGACAATTTTAGACAGTTAATTTTCTTCTTTGACCTTGTGGGGTCAAACACAAGTCTTGAGGCTAGACGAAAAGCCCCCTTACCTGCTGAGCCATCTTGACAACCCAGATAAATAGAAATTAAATATTCCAGAGGTACCTACCTGACTCATAAAGTGGTAAAAGTATGCATTCATATATTAGTTTATGTTTTTTTTCTTCAAATTTCAAACCTTATTATTCAAGATAACACTGAAAGAGGAAAACGTGGAGCTGGAACTCTGTATGGCTACGTAAGCCTTGATTTCTGAAGCAGGAGGATGGCTATGGATTCAAAGCCAACTTGACTTCACATTGTGAATTTGAAGCCAGGCTGGGCTACAGAGTAGACCCTACCTAACCACCCCCTGAAGAATAAGGTAATAAATGTGGAAATCAAAAAGCAGAGGGAAAACCTCATATTGTACAGAAGAAATAAAGAAACCAATATCAAGTAAAAATTCAGAGGGCTGACACACCCCTGTCATCTTAGTTCTGGGGAAGTTGAAGCAGGAGGATCCTAAGATGAGGACCATCAAGGACTACATAGTAAGTTAAAGAAGTCCAGACTAGACTATTAACCCACAGACACTGTCTAAAAGAAACAGGTAAAAAAAATTAACTATATTAACAATATAATACAGTAAAATAATATAGTATATTAAATATAAATAAAAAATTAATGGATTGGGTTTTTATTTTAAAATTTCTGTGCGTGTGTGAGTGTGTCTAAGTGTGGGTGTGAATGTGTGTAAGTGTGTGTGTGTGGAATACCATGCACATGTAGATGTGGGTGTTTGTGGAGACCAGAGGTTAATGGTGGATGTCTTCTCAGTTGGTCTCCACTGCAGAGAGAACATCTTATGTCTGCATGGATGTGGCGCCTGTCAATAATAAATCTGACAGCCTATGGTGAAAGCAGGAACCAGGAGGTGAAACATCCTGGCGGCAGAAAGGATTCTGGGATAGTGTGAGGAGATTCACCCAGGGAACACGTGACAAGCCAGACGCATAGTACTTGAAAAACAGGTAACCAGCCACTTGGCAGAATATAGGTCAGAATAAATGGGTTATATTAAGTTATGATCTAGTGAAAGAAGAGCCTGGTAGTACGGCCAAGGTATTTGTAAATATATTTTGAATATATGGGAGCATGGGATTGGTAGGAAGAACCAGGCATAACTTCTATACTCCACCTAACTTTTTAAGACCAGTTTTCACTAAACCTGGAGCTCAAAGATTCCACTATTTTGTCTGGTTAGTAAGTGCCAAGGATTCCCCTGCCCTCAGCTCTACAGTGTCTCCTCTTTTGGATGCTTTTTTCATATCACACCTAGGGCTTCATTGCACAGTCTGGGAGCACTGGGCAGATGAAGCCAGTTTTGCAACCCCAGATTTGTATCAGGTCTTACTTAGATGATTGTGAATTTTTGTTGTTGTTGTTGTTATTCTGAGACAAGACCTCTTGTAGCACATACTGGCCCCTTGCTTACTACGTGGCCAAGAATGATGACTTGGATGATGAATATCCTCTTGTTTCTACCTCTTGAGTTCTGGGCTTACAGATGTGTACTCTTATAACGACTATGCCTGCTTGTATGTCATGCTAGGGCTTCGTGCATGCTAGGCAAGCATTTTACCAACTGAACTCCTTCCTAGAGTCAACCTTTAAGCCTAACTATGTAATTGTGGAAGAGACTCGTCTTGAATTTTGGTACATAGATTAAAAGGCAGGCAAAAGACATGCAAATGATACTGGGCACCTATCTTAGCATACAAGAAGTGATCGCAAGGCAAGAGGTGTCACCACAGGTAAAGAGCACTGGCCTACCAGAAAGACCTTACAACTCTGCATGGGCTGTGTGTCTCACTTGAAGATGTAAAAGCAAGTAGAGCTATGAGGAAGGTGGGCAAGGTGACAGAGATCTACCAGTTGATGATTTAGTTGGGGATAGAGCATGGGATTCTGGCATTGGTGGTGACCTGTGTTCTAATTCTGGTAAAATCAGATAAAATCCCTAAGACCCTGAACTGGAGAATCCTGTTCAGCTCCAGCCTACAGACTTGTACAGCTTCTTACATATATTGTAAATACTCAGGTAATAAAATGAGTACCCTGCCAGGTTTGTGAAACACCAACTATCACACAGCCTTGACTGAGCTTGGTGCAGGGG
The DNA here is from genome assembly GCF_000001635.26 of Mus musculus. NCBI lineage: Eukaryota > Metazoa > Chordata > Mammalia > Rodentia > Muridae > Mus > Mus musculus. The sequence goes on from NT_187006.1 coordinate 73,344, forward strand.
TAGAACACTGGCCTAGAGAGTGAGGCATTGGGTTCAGTTCCCAGCACTGGGAAAACAAGACCACAGGCTGGATGCTTCTACAGCTCCCTGAAGAGGCTGTTGCCTTTCCCAGTCTGACCAGGATGAACCAGAGTCTGCGGAAGGGCACGAGAGGAAGCAGCAGGAAGGAGGACATGAGGAAGTAGGGTGAACAGTTGTCTTTATAGACACTTGCAGCAGGCAGCTCCAACGATTCTGCTGGCTTCTGCACATGGGAACCCCTTCGACACTCACCAATTTCCAGTACACTGTCGTCATCCAGAGTCTCTGCAAAGACAAGAACTCGGAGACATGGGAGCTGCAGACACTGCCGGACAATCAGTTTGGCCACTTGGTGAATCCCGTCCCCAGTGGGAACGAACAGTTTCTCCAGGTTCCTGAGAGAACCCAGAGCCTGGGCTGTGGGAGACACAAGAGAGCCATCCTCAGGAGCTGTTCCATTGTGAGCAGCTTATGACTTACAAGGTCTGTCGTCTAAGGAGGTCCCACCTAGCACAGGCCCTCCTCATCCTGTCCTCTCCAAGGGCAGGAGAAGGGGTCAGCACAGAGCTGCTCCCTGCTGCTCTCTGCCGCTGCTTCCTCCATCCTCCCCCAACCTGTCCGTTCACCCAAGTCCTCACTGTCTCTCCATTCCCACTTCCTCTCCCACAGCCAGGCTTCCTCTGGCTGCAGGTCACTTTACTGACTCCACAATGCCTTCATCCCACCCTTCTTTACCACCCCACCCTCTGCCAGCACCTCAATGATTTCAGGCTGAGGAGACCCACACTAGACACTAAAGCATGTTCCACCACTGTGACAGCCCTCCTTCCCAAGTACACTCTGCTCAGCAGGATAGTCTGTAGATCACATGATCACTAAGTCTACCTCTGAAGCCCCATAGAAACTATTCTGAAAACTTTCTAGCATGGACCAATGGTCCAGATTTATCTTTGGCTTTCCCTGTTTCAGCTCTTGAATGAAGCATGTCTCCACAGACCCTAATTCTTTTAGGAAAGAGCATTTAGAAATCAAGTCCAGGGATTCGGGCAGTTGATACATTGCTTGCTTAGCATGCTTGAGACCCTCGGCGAAGGGATAACCTCTTGTGCACTGTGTGGAAGCAGCACCTGTCAAAGAAAAGCTGATGGCCTCTTAGCAAAAGGTGGGAAGTACAAGGTTCTGGGTAAGAGATTGCAACTCTGGGAGATAGTCAGACATGAGAGATTCATCTCGAACTCTGAGGAAGTCAGACACACGAAACTGAGGAGACGTCACTAACCATATAGAAGACAGCATAGTTTAAACCTGTTATAACAGTTATGAGCTAGTCAGGGAACAAGCCAGAGCTTGCAGCCTAGGCCTTTATTCATAAATAAAGAAGCCCCTGAGTCAATATTTGGGAACTGGGGTGCAGGTGGAAAAGCCCGCAGTTACACCCAGGTTCTGTACCATGCCTCTGACCTGCACACATGTACTCAGGTACAAACATGCTAAATAACTGAGCCTTGGTTTTGCTCCATTGTTTTGATAAAAAGCAAAGCAAGATGGGTATCCAGCAGCTCTACTGAGCCACCTATGAAAACTCAGGGGGTTTCTTGTTCTTGCCATATCTGCTTAACACAGCAAAACTGGATATAAAATTTCAGTTTCAAAACATGCTGACAGAAGTTATACTAGTATGCACAGGATATAAGTTTCACTTAGTTGGGTTAAATGATTTATTTGGGGGCTTTTAAAAGACAGTCTCACTCTATAGGCTGGCCTAGGACTCATAATCCCGCTGCCTCACCCTCCCAGTGCCACCATGGGCATGTGCCACCACTCCTGGGTTCTAAGTGATCTTTCTCAAATGGGTGACTTAAGACATGCATCCACTGAAAGAAATTACCCTAACTCTGTACAGAAAACAAAACTGTTTCAAATAGAAAAGAAATGGGCAGTTGAACCCTGGTATTTGTTACTAGTAAAGTGCTTTCTGGTCTTTTCTGTGACTGTCCCGAGAGACGCCTGTGTATGCAAATCTAGATTTCTATATATGTGTATACATTTTATGGATGTTTATGGAATAGCAAACAATGAATTTTCACCAATATTTCCAATTTTTTGGTTCTTTCCTTTCTTGCTGACATTTGCAAAGCAATTTAACTTACATATGTACATAGTGTGTATGTGTGTGTTTCTGTTTGCATGTGTTTGTGTGTGTATGTGTGTGTTGGCATATGTGTAGCATGGTATGGATTTAGGAGTTTAGAGATCAAAGGATGGCTTTTGGAAGTGGGCTCTTTCTCCTCCCATCATATGGGTACTAGAGATCCAACTCAGGTCATCAGCCTTGGTGCCAGGCCTCTTACTTGCTGAGCTGTCTCCCAGTCCTTTTTCCTGACAAATTTATTTACAATTTTGGCAGACCTCTATGAAGAAAATCCTCAACTTCACTTTGTGACAGTATATATGCAGTCATTTTTTTTAAAAAGAAAAAAATCATTCACTTCATTAAGGATTCATTCCAAGCTAGGGCACAGGAGGCCAAAGAATTGCTTCCTTATGTCTGAGACAGATCAGCCTTCTGCTTCAGTATTTGTAATTTTCTTTTCCAGCAGCAGGGAAACTTGACTTTCTTATAGTCAGGATGCATTTTTACATAGTGAACCTGAGTCACGTGTCAGTGGCCTTCTTAGGAGCTGATGTTGTCTTTGGTGCTTTACCATCATCTCCAAAGCCATAGCAAAGCCACCCAGTTGTTGTCTCCACAGAAAGGAAGAAAAAGGAGGGGGACCCAGCCTCTCCCATGTACACAAAAGTCTGGGAACTACTGTGAAGACAGCTCTGTACCCAATACCTCCACTATCTCCTTTTCCCCTGCTAGTGTCTCCCATATACAAAATCATTGTGTTCAATACTGTCTATAAGATTATTTTTCTTAAAATAAATAGAAGTCTTTATATGTATTCTGAAACCTTTGAAACAAAAGGATATACCATTTTTAGAGTGGAAGCCCAACAACAAAGCTACACAGTGCGACCATGACCAGTTTCTATGCTAAGATGTCAGCAAGTATGAGAATACTACATTTAATGATGTAAGGATGTGTGGGACCAATGGCTTCTGGAGGTGAGACTGAGCATCAATATGATGTTCCAAAGCCCAGCATGGCTGGTGCATAACCCTTGCTGGGCATCAGCACATTTCACCAACCACAGGTTCAAGTTTTAACAATTCTGTGTGTACTAAACATGTACAGGCATTTCTTCCTCATTATTCTCAGAAGAACACAATGTAACACATTTAAAAACAAAAACAAAACAAAACATGGAATTGGGCATTGTAGGCAAAGGAGAGATGATTTAAAGTGTATACGGGATGTGTGGGGTCAGCGGCAAACTTTACTGCAACATTTTATATCATAAAGGATCCTCTACTGTTTATAGCAGCAGCACGTCCTGGACCCAACTGTCATAACTTGCTTTGTTGTAGGTTCCCAGGAGGAGGAGAGGGGAAGGGAGGAGGAAAGGAATAGAAAGAAGAGAAGGAGGAGGAGGGGAAGGAGGAGGGGGAGGTGGGGAGGGGAGGGAGAGGGGGAGAAGAAGATCAGAAATACTGTTTTATAAGCTTACCACACTTTTCTGATGTTTCTTTATCTGGGAATTGTTGGTCTCTAAGATTCAATATCTTCAGAAAAACAAAATTTGGCAAAATGTTGACTAGGAAAGGGAAAATAAAATTGAGTTAGGTCAGATACATTCCTATGACACAGAGAACTTAAAAAATGGTGAAACATGCTATAGTATTCAGACTGAATCACTATGACTAAGTAGAAGACACAACTCTGCAAATGAAATATTTAAACTGTTGTTTATGTTTAAACTGTAGTTTATGTTTAAACTGTCATTTATTAACTGTAGTTCATTCACTCTTATGAGAGCCTCGCTGAGAATCAGGTTTTCTCACAGATCCCATGACATCAGTGGCACTTAGTTCTCAAGTATTTAATGACTCTGTGGACAGGAGCATCTGAGGTCAAGGCTGTACAGTTCTTACCAAAGGTCATGGCTTCAAAGCATCGTCCAGAAAACTCAATCTCTCTGAGTTTCTTGCAGGAAGCAAGCACAGTCATGAGAGGCTCACAATTCGAAAGGAAATTACACTTCAGATGGAAAACATGGAGATTTGGAGAGTTCTGAATCAACTTAACTGGAAAAGATGAAAGATGTTCAGAAATTAGATAAGACCACAAATTCCTGTCAAAGTTGAACCCCCAGTCCATGAGTTGCAGCCACACTCATTAAACAGGCAGTGATTCAGTATCTAGATTTCAGACTACCCTGGGTTTCTACACTGCAACTGGCTAGTGAGCAGACGACTGGGGAGAAGTTCCTGATACTCTCTGAATCAGGTTTCTGTTCCTGTATTTCACCTTCAGTGTCAGCATTGCAACATGCCTGTGTTTGCACACTTCACTTATGCAATAAGAACTCTCTACAGAGTAACATCAAATGGAGAACAATTCTGAAACACAACTTAAAATGTTTTTAAATTAAGTTATCTATTTGCTGAGTGTGTGTGTGTGTGTGTGTGTGTGTGTGTGTGTGTGTGCAAGAGCACAAAAGCACCATAATATATATGTGGCTATCAGAGGACAGCTTTGGGGGAAATCTGTTTATCTCTTTTATCTTCTTGCCTTGTGATCCCACAGATCCAACCTAAGTTATTAGCCTTGGCAGCAAGCATCCATGAGCAATCTTCTTGGTCAGAAAATTTTTGATTGGTTGGTTAGTTTTTGTTTCTGTAGGCCATGAAAGTGTGGAAATCACATAGTTAGGCTGGTTTAAAGTTGTGACAGACAGTCCTTCTCAGGTATCCACCATGGCCCATGCTAGAGACTTTTGGTATGCAAATATGCCATGTCAGTCCCCAGTTTGTATTTCTTCAGTGTTCAGTGTTTTAAAAATTAGAATCTGATGGTATTTTAATCATTTTGCTAAATGACATGACCTAGAAAGATGGCTACACAGCTGTCTGGCAGCAGGAGGCTGGGATGGAGAGAAATGGAGAAAAGGTCAAGGCTGCTCCCAGTCAGATTCCTTCTCCCTGAGCGATCAGATCTTTACGTGGGACTAAAACAGCAGCACAAGAAGAGAACTCCTCACACTGCTGTGGAGAGGAAGGGATAGGAGTGGACAGCTCAAGTTGTAGAGTCAGATCTTCTGTTTGAAGATACACTTTCATTGCCTGATAACCTGAGCAGTCGATGACCTCAGTTCCCCCAGTAGACAGTCAACAATCATCATTATGCCTTCTCTCACACAGTGGGTATGAGGAGTGAACTAGTATCTGTGAAGTGCTCAGAACAGTTCCTGACACGTTAGAGACTCGGGTTAGAAATAAATCTCTGCCAGTCCTGTCCTCAGGCTCCATACTGTACTCGTGTGCCAGGGGCACAGTTGGGGAGTGCAGGCATCAGTGTTTCTTTCCCTGTAGCTGCAGGATAAGAACTTCAACATAATGTGGAGGGAGGCCCTGAGATCCTTCAGGAGTCATGTACACATTCGAGTCTATGAAGGAGCCAAAGTAACATTCCAGCTTTTTCTGGATCCTCCAGAACTCATCCTTAAATCTCTGTGGTTGGTGAAACTGAATCGTTGCCCTCTTCTGATCAAATTCTTTTCTCAGCTGAAAAAAAAACCCTGTGCTTTCCATCCTTACATAAACCTTCGTCTTCCCACGGATGCACCAGCAGACATTCAAGCTTCTTTCATAGGATAGCCCTTGGTTGCAGAAACTCTTTAGATCTGAGAGGCTGAACAGAGACTGGTAATATGGGGCCAGTGAAGGATCATCCCTCTGAATGAGAAGGGGCTTTTGTTCCCAGAATTCCTTGAAAAAAAAAACTCTCCACTTTGATGAGTGAGATTAAACTTTCAAGGAAACTACTGGGGCTGTCAAAGTTTAATGCAGAAATCGTATCAGGCAGCTCCTCCTTCACCTGCTTGTGAGGAACAGAATCTTCTTCGTTCTCATCCCCTGTGGGCTTCACTTTCTCTGGCATTGTTCACAAGTAGGGAGGAAATGCTGTTTCATGTTGTCTGAAAGTTGACTTGGCTACAGCATGGAGGGGTGGGACAGCGTTATACCTGGTTTTGCTTATTTGTAGTTGTTTAAAATGGGAGTAACACTTAATTGTCTGTCACTGAGTTAGAAAAAGAAAAGAAAAAAAGAAAGAAATCTCTGCCTTCCTGATGATTAAGAGCACTGGTCCCACCCTTTCCCATGGACACAGTTCATGCTGTCAGGCCCAGGGAAGTTTTGATTAATGATGATTTAATGGTTCTAACAATTACTAGCCAACTAGCTTTTCCAGCTGAGATGTGAACTGGAGATCAAGCACCATCCCTTACCTAGTTTGGAGAGGTCAGACTCCGTGGAGGTTCTGATGGATAACTTCTCCATGTGATGGAGGTTTGGGAACTCTCTAGGAAGAACTGAGAGCACATCCGGTTTGCCATCTAGTCTCACACACAGTTCTTTCAGGCCCAGGAACTTGTGCAAGTTATGGAAGAGCTGTTCTGGAAAGCAGCACAGAGTTCCCATCACTCAAGAGCCCCAAGTGCAAGTTCTCAAGGTGCTTCAGCCATATTCATACTTCCAAGATGAAACTCCTCAGACATCCTAACGTCTGATTAGGAAGCACATGCATGAAGTTACTGCCAGCTGCAGCATCTGCTGATCATGGGCAGACTCTAGGGCAAGCCCTGTGCTGGACTCTAGACTCACAAAAATAACTGACATCTCCATAACCAACAGTGTGGGAACATCTAGTTTTGCACATACAAAAGCATGCACAGCTAGACTCCTGCCTCCAACTCATAAAAGGCAAAAATTGGGTTAATGACACATGTACAAGATAAAACTATAAAACTCTTACAAGAAAAAGGTAATGTTTAGAATCATGGACTTTAAAATGTATCTTTAGATGTGTTATAAGAAGCAGTAGCAATATATATATATATATATATATATATATATATATATATATATATATATATATATATATGTGTGTGTGTGTGTGTATGTATATATATCAGACCTCATCAAAATTAACAATCATTCATGTATCCACATAAAGAGGTAAAATGACAACATACAGAATGCGAGGAAAAGGCTTTCAAACAATGTGTCTGATAAAGGTTTTGATGGGTTTAATTTTTTTTCAAGCTGTTGATGGGCTTTGCACATGGTAGGCAAATGCTTTCCCAGTAAGATATCTCACCTATAGCTGAAGGGTTTAATGCCCACAATATGCAAAGAACTCCTACAGCAGAACAATTTTGTCTTGTTTGAGAAAGGGTCTCACTCGATTTCCCAGGTTGGTTGAGAACTCATTGTGTAGAGTTGGCCTCAGACTCATGGCAATCCTCCTACCTCAACCTCTGAAGTGTCAAGATTAAAAGTACAACCCATGATGCATCATCAAATCTTTCAAATTATGAAGAATAGACATTTCTAAAAAAAAAAGCCATTATGAGCAGTTGAGAATATGTTCAGTCTCATTCAGTCCCTGGGAGAATGCAAATTCCAGCCACAGGAGAGGACACTGACTGGCTGGAGTATGTTTATGATGAGCCAAAGAGGAGGGAGAATAAACCTAAAGGAGATGCAGAAAATGTTGAGACTTGCACATTGTTGGTGGGGAGGTGAATTGGAGTAGCCACCTTGAAACACACTTGGGAAGTTTCTTTAAGGTTAAATGTAGGGGGAGATACTGATGGTAAGGTCTGGCTCCTTAATTGGTTCTTGTTTTGGTCAATAAAGAAGGTGGGAGCCAATTGCTGGGGGAAGGAGAAAGGTGGGACTTCCAGGTCCCAGGAGGAAATGCAGACACAGGGAAAGAGATGAGGCACTTTTCGGCCAGGCTTTAGAATGAGAAGCATGCAACAACCATGTAAGATCTCGGGATAGCTAGAACTGGTGACCTCTGCCAGTGGTGGATGGCTGATAAGGTTAGGCCAGGAGATGCTATACCTATTAATTGTGTTATCAGGCAAGTTCAAAGATAATAACACTGTCTGAATGCTTTTTCTTCCACAAAGCAAAGGTGTGCAGAGATAAAGAGAAGCTGGGTGGTTGATGGTGGCTTGGTGAAGCTAACCTGGAAGGGGCTAGGAGGAGGCTTGCAGCTCCTGGGAGAGGCCATAGCTGGGTGTTGGTGGAGCTAAGGTAGGAGGAATGGGCAAGTCAGGTGTGGGACTGGTGACAGCCGATCTCAGAGCTAAGCCAGGAGCAAGGACCACAGTCCCAGGAAAGGCGATAGTGTGTTCTTAAAATTACATGCAAGAGTTAAACTCAAAGAAGATGTGGTAGCCCACAGATGATGTCATCCCAGTGACTGGGAGGAAGAGGAAGGAGGATTACCAAGAATGAACTCAAGGCTAGCCAGTATTACAAAGTTCCATGGTAGTCTAGACTATAGAATGAGACCCTGTCTCAAAACATTAGAATGGCCATAGGACCAAGCGAGTCTGTTACTCCTAGAACTATATCCAAACCAGCTGACAGCAGGGATCAAAATGACACTTGTAACACATATGATCATGACAGCATTCCTCATAATACCTGGAAGATGAGATGGGAACAATCAGTGCTCATAGTGGATAAAAGGACAAGCAAAATGTAAAAGTACAACCCACCACGCCTTATCAGCTCTCTCAGATTGATTCTAAAGAGTCAGAATAGACGTTTCTCCAAAAAAGTGACATATATTTACACAATGGAATATTATTGATTCTGGAAGTCCTGATCCTCTCACCTCTGCCTCCTGAGTGCTCAGACTGTGCACATGTATAACCACACAAACTTTATACAGTGCTGGGACTTGAATACAGAGCTTCGTCTATTCTACCCACCAAAAAAACATCTCTGGTACTGCTTTGTCTCTAGTTTACATGAGATAAACATCATTTTTAGATCTGTGGGATGATTTTTATTATCAAAGTAAAAAATGTCTTTTATTTTCTCCAAGACTAGATGTTGGAGCATGTCTGTAATCTGGAACTCAGAAAGTGGGATCAGGAGGCTCAGGCAGTTCAGGTAATAGTCAAAGACAAAATGAATTCAAAGCCAGACTAAGCTACATGAGACCATCTCCTAAGAGTGGCATATGGCACAGGGATATGGCTTAGTGAGAAAAAGCTCTTGTCTCAAGCCTACCAACCTCATTTTAATCCAAAAGATCCATGGTGGAAGGGAAGAATGGTGTTCCTGAGGTTGCCCACCCCATACCTATGCTGTGGCATGGTCATATGCCCATACACACATCTGCAAACACACATACAAATGTAAATCCTATACCCCCCAAGGTCACCAAAAGCACATCTTGCTTTTGTCTTGTTTGTTTTAAATTTTTTGCAAACTGATGTTAAAGGTCAGTCTGCAGCGGATTGCCACTGGCATCCGGTTACTTCCAGTTCTTTTGCCATGGTTAAATGGTGGGACCCATTAACTAATACATGGAACGGTCCAGACCTTGTTTTAATCTGGGGAAGAGGTTCTGTCTGTGTTTTTCCACAAAAAGAAGATGGAGCACGATGGCTGCCTGAAAGACTGGTTCGTCAAATGGACACAAATCCTGAATCTTCTAGTAAGTATGATTCTAACTTCTTTGATGGCTAAAAATCCTTTTTAGCCAAAAAAGTTAATTTGGAGCACAGCCTCCAATCTCAGATAATTTTTGTCTTTTCTGCTAATTCTCAAAGTCACCTCCCCCACACAGAGGTCAGAGTCTGAGCTGGATCGTTGCTAATTTGCAACTGAATAAAGTACCTAGACTTCCCCAAAGAAGCTTTTGTCCTGTTGCTTTTCAACTATCTCGACTTTATTTTTCAAGCAGGTGAGTCTCTCCTTACAGCCTGATTTCAGCAAATGTGCAGCCTCACCTCCAGCAAGTGCAGGTGGCAGAAATTCATCAATATGAAGAAGCATATTAAGTATATATTGTGGCTTTGGTCTGATTTGGGAATAAGGTGTGCTATGAGGACTGGTCAGCCAATGACAGGCAACCAGATTTCGGAGCTATATCAATCTAAGACAGAGGTACATACCAAGAGGCTGTGGTTTGTTAATAATACACCACAGAGCCATGTTTGTGTAAAATAAACACAAACAAGCTGCATGTATGCTCCTTGACAGATAAGAATGGCTTGGGAAAATCTGAGTCACCAAGCCGCCAGCCACCATAACTCCTAGGCAGGACTATGGAGCATAAATAAATTTTACGTCTCAGTCCAGCTATTTTTATTATATAATCAGGGGGGAAATTGTAGCCTCCCTCAGCATTGAAGCAGGCTGATTCAGAATTTGCTGCACTGAATATGAGATCACCTGTGGTGTAGCCTTCCAACTTAGATGGCTATATTGTTATGTCAACTACTGCTGCTCCTCTCCAAGACTCTGCTACCTGCTGAGAGACCCTTGAGCAGCCTACAGGCTGGCTCCAGGCACCAAGAATGGATTGGCAGGGGATGGGCCTCTCCCCCTTTATAAGCACATTCTCTTAGTAAACTCTCTGGCTTTGATCAGAGAAAACTCGTCTTGGTCTCATTATTTTCTCTCAAAGTCTAGTCTCTCTCTCTCTTTCAGCCCCAGCCTGCCTTCCAGAAATACCCGGTTCATGTAGGGCACAGGCCAGCTTACTACTACTACATAAAACACACTCAAACAAAAAAATTAAAACACAAAACTGTAGACAAGAAAAGCATTCCTTAGCATGCAACAGCTAGCCTAGTTATAATTATGAAAATTTTAAAAACCAAGCATTTACATTGCTATCAAAACACATAAATGACTATAAAGAAAATTTAATGAAAGTCAGAGAGACTGTACTAAAAGTCATCACATACTACTTACGGAACGACAAAACTAATAGATATTTGTTTTCGTTGGTTTCTGTCACCTTGAAACAAGCCAGAGTTATCAGGGAAGAGGATCCTAAATTTAGGATGCCTATAGGGAAGTCTGCATTTTTTTTTGACTAGTGGTTAATGAGGGAGGGGCCAACTCAGTGGGAAAGATGGTGCCAACCCTGGGCAGGAGGTTGGGAGTTGAATAAGAAGGCAGTTATTCCTAGGAAATAAGTAGCCATGGGAAAAGAAGCTACACTTCTCTCTGCTCTGGTCTACAGTTCTGCCATGAAATTGTTCAATGATAGACTGTGTGACATGGGAGTTGGAAAGTATGATAAACACATTTATCCCCAAGTTGCTGGTCAGAATGTTTTATTACAGCAACAGAAACATAAGTAAGACTATATTGTTCTCTCTTTTTAATTCTTCTTCTAGAGAAGCTAAACCCCCTCTTCCTTCTGACAACCAGAGTGGGAATAATTCTCCAGCATCATCTTACTCACAGTCCACCATTTACTAATAACAATTCAAGTGCCCTTAAAAGCTGTTCAAGCAATGGAGTTAGTATTAAGCAAACTTTTTGTGAATCATATGAAAATCAGTCTATGATTCAGGGCCTTATATTGATTTATACACTGCCCCAAACAGTGTAAGTGTTTAGATCTCGTCTATTGAGGTACATTTATGAAGAGATAAAACTGAGATGTTTCACTCATCTAAGCCATAAATGAGACGCAGTGTCAAGCAGAGTGGCTATGGGAATACACTTGGGGATACCTGGTAACTGGTTTGTCTCTGAGACCTCGAGAGACTGCAGGGCAGGCAGGGTGAGAAGCAGCTCCTGATCTTCTCTGCTGAGCTCCAGCCTGGACATGGAACACTTGGTGACAGAGGCCTTACTCAGCTCCAGAGCTGGGCAGATGCTTTCAAGGAAGCCACTGCTGTTGAATAAACGGAACTCAATACTCTGTGAAGCTGAGAAGACTTCCATGAGGACCTGGAGCAGTGCTTGATCTGCTGGACCTGTGTTGGTCACTTGAACTTCCAGCTTGGGGATCTTGTATGGCTTGGGGGACAGTTTCCAGTAGCCAGTACTAATATTTAGTGGGATCTGGTGTTTCATATCCTCATACTTCTTTATTATGTGTTTCTTTTCAGATAAATTTTTCTGGACTTCATTTATAGGTTGAAAGGCAATGGCATAGTCCTGATCTATAGTTGGTGGCTGTACTTTTTCAAAAGATTTTTCTATGAGTGAAAAATCGATTCTCTGTACCCAGTTATTTCCATTTAATGAGATCTTAATACTCTTCAATAACAACAAGGTTTCTGGATGGTCCCAAAAGTACTGTAAACTCAAAACTTTCAAATCCAGTGTTCTCCCTCGAAGGAACTGCAAAATAACTGGAGAACATGCAGCAACTGTGTTGCTTTCATGAGCAAAGTTTAGACAAATGCGCAATAAGTTTTCTGAAATGAACAAAGAAAAAGATTCAGGAGACAGCTGCCACAATCCTCTAAGACACTCAATCCACAGCAAAGCTTCTGGATGGAGCTTCATGTAATCCTCATTTTCAGACATGTTCTCCAGTGACTCGTTCTCATCCACCAACTGAAGCAAATGAGATACAACTGTTGGTGCTGCCTTTGATGAAGGGTGGCTGGAGACATATTTCAAAAAAGTGTGGTAGATGCTCATAGCCTTTAGAGGTGAGTTAATTTGTCTCAAATAATAAAGTCCCAGATCTTGGTCTTCCTGCCTATCTGAACTCAGGAGTTCAGTCAACCTCACTGCAGCAAGAAACTCCTGGAACAGAGGACCTAAAAACCGGTAGACTGGCCTCAGTCTCTGGGCGGTGAATTTGCTCATCAAGCAGGTGGTGAGCTCTTCATCTTCATCAACTCCTGCCTCTGCCAGGTTATCACTATTGAACTCAAAGCACGATGAGAAAAGCCCTGTCAAGGCCAGCTGCCCACATGAGGACACGGTGGCCTGGAGAGGCTTAGCTGCACCTTTGTGCTTTAAGGACAAGTATTGCATATAGGCCTTGAAAAGTGCCACATCCTGAAAGGGCTGGTCAGATGGATTTTTAAACCAGTCAGTACATACTGCTGCCACGAAGAGGGGTGTCTTGTGAATTCCCTGCAACTCTTCATGAAATCCAAAGTAATTTATAAATTTTCGTACACGCATTATGTCATGTGAAAAAAGCTTCCGTAACACAGAGACAGTATTATAGAAGGGAAACTCTTTGATCTCTAGACTCGTATCTAGGTATGGGCGGATGCCCCTGACCTTGTTTGTATGCACAGCGATCAATAAGCAGGTCCGTGACAAGTAGTTTTTTGTAATCAGTGTGTGTAGGGCTTGGGGGAGTGAGGCCAGCCCACTGTAGTCATCCAACAGGAACAGCACCTGGTGTTGTAACTGCTGGATGATGCTGCTCAGACACACTTCACTAATGCAGCCTCCTGCCCCTAGGAGTTGGGCACAGATGATTTTGGCCAGTTCCTGGCCTGGTGTGATGGAACTAAGGGAGAGGTAGAAGACCAGCTGGAACCTGTACAACAGGGGGCAGCATCCTGATGCCCAGAGAAAAGCTATCCTCTTCAGGAAGGTTGTCTTTCCACTGCCAGCTTCCCCCTCCACACACATGACAGAGTTGAGATTGGAGAAGACCTCAGGGATCGTCAGGGACCCTTGCACTGGCTGGCTGATGTGCTTTGAAATGATGGACACATCGCAGCTGATCAAGTGGTCAGTGCCGAGGCTGGAGTACACTTCTGGCAAGTTCATGTGGCGGAAAGTAGCTTTGGTGTAGGTGTCTCTCAGCTGCTCACTCAGACTCCTGGCCTCTTGAAGCCACTGGGCTTCACTCTGACCCAAGTCTGTGGAGGGAAGATAGGTCCCACTGGATGCACATCCACGCCCTTGGGCTTCACTGTGGTCCTGGTCTCTACAGAGAACAGACACAAAGCTGGATGCAGGTTCAAGTTCCTGGGCTTCACTTGGAGAAACATCTGTAGGGGATAGAATGGAGACCCAGTTTGAAATGCATTCAAACCTCCTAGGATTTGTTACACTGTCCTGCCTCTCAACTATGGCTGGCCTTTCCTACAGTGTCCATGACCTACAATTTGAGGTCCTCCCAGACCTTTTCATAGCATCAGAATCCTGTTCAAGCCTCCCACTTGACCTGGGGGATTAGGCAGGATTCTGAAGAATACTCTGTCACCCTAGTTCCCTTCTGAGCTCTCAGGAGACCAGCTTGCTGCATGGTGCCTTTAATGCTGGCTGGTCTGGGTCTGACACAAGGACTCTGTTCTTAGTCCTGCATTTACTCTCAGGAAGCCACAGGAATGCAACTCTCTCATCCACACTTCCCTTCACCTCAGTGCTTTCCTCTCTAGCAGCTCCCTGGACAATTATAAATACACTTTCCTTTCAAATCCTATGGATCAATACCCAGAATCCCATGCTGCTTTTCAGTGCTTACCCACCACTGTAGAATGAACTGCTGCTGCATCACCATGGTTGCTTTCACTTGTGGTTTCCTTTAAAAGAGAAATCCTTTATTACATCAAAACTGGGTCTTAAATCAAGATAGGGCACTATATTATCACTGATGTCCACCATCCTCTCAAAACAGACTACACTCAATGCTGAGTGAAGGAAGAGTGCTCCACACATTGAAGTGTTAACCTCACACATCTGCACAAGTGTATGCCTAGGTAGTACATGCACAGTATATGCATCCTCGCTATGGGGAGCACTGTGGGAGTACTCAAATTGTACCATGTACAACAAGAATGGTCCTCAAGAGCATTAAGCACAGCCTCTGTCCTTAGTCATTAGTTAAGTCTCCTTACATGTTTAAGTCAGACACTGGGATGGATGCAGAAGGATTATTGCACACACACATTTTGAGTAAGAGAGTTTCATGTAGTGTAGGCTGGTCTGGAATTCCTGTGTATCGAAGGATAACACTTCGTCCTCCTTTCTCCACTTCCCAAGTGAAAGGAGCCTCCACACACCTCTGGCTTCAAAAATCATGCTTTTTTCTATTCTAGGACTCTAAAAGTCTTACCACACATAGTTTTGTTCAGAGTTGAAGACCTCTTTGTGTCTATTAGGGGAATGTCTAGTAGCTGAGCTTCAATCCCTGCACTTACAATGTCAACTGCACATCTGACAAAAGGCAATCTATAAACAACTCAGGAAACTCGACATCAACAAACCAAATCAACCATTTAAAAACATTTAAAATTAGAGATTCTCAACAGAGAAATCGCTAAAGGCCTAGAAGCACTCAAAGGAATGTTTAGCATCCTTAGACTTCAGGGAAATGCAAATCAAAATGACTCTGAGATTCCATTTTACCCTCCTGAGAATGGCTAAGATCAAAAACTCATTCAACACTTTATACTGTTGAGGATGTGGAGCAAGGGGCAACACTTCTCCATTGATGATGTGAATGCAAACTTGTACAGTCACTTGGGAAACCAATTTGGTGGTTTCTCAGAAAATTGAAAATAGATCTACCTCAAGATCCAGCTATACCACTCCTAGGCATATAGCCAAAGTATGTTCCATCCTACGATTAGGACACTTGCTCAACCATGTGCATAGCTGCTTTACTTGTAAGAGCCAGAAACTGGAAACAACCTAGATGACACTCCATGGAAGAATGGATTAAAAAATATGTGGTACATTTACACGATGGATTATTAGTCAGCTATTAAAAATAATAACATCATGAAATTTGCAGGCAAACTGATGGAACTAAAAAATATATCATCCCGAGTGAGGTTACCCAAAGACCCAAAAAGAAAAAACATAGTTTCTACTCACTTATAACGCTATATTACCCATTAAGTAAGGAATAACCATGCTACAATCCATAGGCCCAAAGAAGCTAAATAGCAAGGAGGGCTCAAGTGGGGTTGTGTGAATCTCACTGAGAAGGGGAAATAAAATAGAGATCATGAGTGGATGGGGGAGGGGACTAAGTGATTATGGGAGGGAGATGGGAGCAGAAGGGATCAGGTGGGGGAGGACAAAGGAAGAAAGTACTGGAAGAGACAACTTCAATGGAGGTGACATCTCTGGGATGAGCTAGAAACCTATGGCAAAGGAAACTCCCAGGAATCTACGAAAATGATTCCTAGCAATGGGAGATATGGAGCCTGAACGGGTCTTCTCCTATAATGAGGCAGAACTTCCAATAGAGAGACTAGGACACCAACCAAGCTGCAAAACTTCAAACTACAATTTGTCCTGCCTACACAATGTGCAGAGGTAAAGATGGAGCAGAAATTCAGGGAGTGGCCAACCAATGACTAGTCCATCTGAGACCCATGCCATGAGAGAAAGCCCATCATGACATTGTTAACAATGTTAGGCTAGGCTTGCAGAAAGGAGCCTAGCATAACTGTTGTCATCAGAGAGGTTTCATCCAGCAACTGGTGGAAACAATTGCAGAGACCCACAGCCGAACATTAGGGAGAGCTTGGGGAGTCCTATGGAAGATGGAAAGGAAGGATTGAAGGAGCCCGAGGAGTTGAGGATATCGAAGAAAACCTATGAATTCACTAACCTGGGCTCATAGGGGCTCACAGAGACTGAACTGCCAACCAGAGAGCATGAGTGGGTCCTCTGCACATATGGAACAGATGTGTAGCTTGGTCTTCATGTAGGACAACTAACAGCAGGAGCAGGCACTGCCTCTAACTCGATTGCCTGATTGTGGGACCCATTCCCTAGTCTAGCCTCAAGAGGAGAAGATGTGCCAAGTCCTACTGCAACTTGATGTGCCAAGGCTGGTTGATATTCATGGGAGGCCTACCTTTTTCTGATGAGAAGGAAAAGAGGAGTAGATTGGGGGCAGAGGAGGGGGGCAAGATGGACTAGGAGAAGAAGAGAGAGGGGAAACTTCTGCCACTTCAGGCTCCATTAATTAATTAATGGAACTGAAAATTCAAAATACAAGAGATTTATCAGGTCAACCAGGATTGCTAAGTTGTTTTGTTTTTCTTTATTTTTCCTCCATTTTCGTTTGTGTTTTAAAAAAGATTTATTTATTTATTTATTTATTTATTTATTTATGTATTTATTGTGTACAGAGTTCTGCCTGCATATATGCCTGTACACCAGAAGAGGATGCCAGATCTCTTACAGATGGTTATGAGCCACTATGTGGTTGCTGGGATTTGAACTCAGGACCTCTCATCCTTTGGTTGCTGAGATTTGAACAGTCAGGGCTCTCATCCTTTGAGCCATCTCTCCAGCCCTTGTTTGTGTTTGTTGCTGTTGTTATTGTTGTTCTGTTGTTTGAAGTGCTGTCTTATACTATGGTCCAGGCTAATATTGAACTAAGTATTCTCCTGCCTTAGCTTCTAGACTGTTGTTTTTCAGGTATGAGTCACCATGCCATTCTCTGTTCTGTTGCATGAGAACCAGCATACCTATTGTTGTCATACTATGAGGTGATAGTGAACTGATAGATTGTATGTCACAGAAACATGTAGGACTTAGACTGCTATCTGAGTTCACAATCTTGCTGCCCATTTGCTTTCCTTAAAGACATAAGCCTGCAGGTCAGGGATGTTGCTCTGTCATAGATTCATTGCATAGCACGCACAAGACCTTGGGTTTGATTTCCTTGATTGCAGTAAAGAACAAGAATCAAATGGGAAAGGTGGCACACATTCATAATCCCAGCATTTGGAATGTTTAAAAAGAAGGATTACAGATTCTCAGACAGTCTGGAATTTGAAAATAGCAAGTTCAAAGTCAGCCTGAGCTGTACAGTGAGAACCTGTCCCAAACAAAATTTCAACCAAACAAAATGAAACCTGCCTTGCACATCTCAAAAGAAGTAAGAAGTCAAGCCCACTGCCCTCCAGAGATTGAAGATGGGGTCCAGGTAGCTTGGATGATTATCAGAAATAAGGCTGAAAGAATTTCACCAAGTAGACTTCTTACAGGAGAAGGGGTGGACTGTGTGTTTCATGGAGCTAGATATTGGGTCACCCTCATTCACTGAGAAGTTCCTGTCTACACTTATCACTGGAGAGTGCTTTTTAGATACTTGTACAATTTCCTTAAGTCTGATACATTTACAAATGGCAAGGGCTGTTCACAAAAGTGTTCCACCACACAATCGTGTTGCTGAGTCAGAAGAGGGCAGTGTTCATTACCATGGCTTCTGGAAGTGCACAGTGGCTCTGAAGGGCTGGAATCACTTCTGCAGAGGACTTCAGGGTTTGGAGAAACACACAGCTATGCAGAGGAGAGAAAAGTCATAAAATGGTTCAGTGCAGTTAAGTGTTTTCATTAGCTTTGTAGAAACATGAAGATTCAGGGCCAAGAATGAAGTAGAAAGCTAACATTTTCAGTGACCCTGTCAGTGTTGCACTGTATAAACATTCAGTCTCTGGCTTTCAATAACATAATAAATGTGGTTTGTAAAGTAATGGTAAGGATATTCGGGGAATGTGTTGGGATGAGTACAGAGTTATTTTCTGTCCATGATCCAAGATGAGAAAACTCTATCCATTCTTGAAAAAAGAAAGAAAACAGGGTAAAAATTGTCTAAACAAAGTGTGCAACTTAGAATTTAATTAGGAATAATATACTATCATGTGTTCAGACTGTCAAAAACAAACAAACACACAAGATTCAAGTGTGCCAACTACATAAAACCTATGTTAAATGTAAAAACACAGGTATCATCAATTAAATTAAATTTTAAATTATAATATTCAGGGCTTAGAGATGACACTCTGGACAAATACTTGCTGGATGAACATGAAGAACTGAGTTTAAATCTTCAGCACTTATGTAAAAAGCTAGACAGTGGGTGCGGTGACTTTAATCTTAGTTCTGGCAAGGGAGGGACAAGAAGATCTCAGGGGCTTACTAGAGAGCCAGTTAAGTCTAACAGGTAAGTTCGAGGGTTAGTGAGACACCTTGTTAGACAGAACTACAGATCTATTGCTCAACATACAATACACTTTGCTTTCAGGATTGAGAGAAATCAAGTCGAAGAGGCTCTGCAGTCTGTGAGGAAGAAAGGCTATCAGCAGTATTACCCACGGGCAAAACAGGCAGGATTTGTCCAGTGCTGAGTAGTGGCATGAAGGTTTGGGGGTAACCAACTGCTTTTGAACTGGATCGGAGGCCTGCTTCACAGGAGAGAATTCATACTGGTACTCTCAACCTGGTCAAGCTGGATATCATGGTCCACATCTGTAAATCTCAGCACTTGGGTGGCAAAGGCAAGCAGATCTCTGTGAGTCAAAGGTTAGACTGCTCTACATAGCAAGTTCAGACAAGCTACCGCTACATACCAAGACCCTATCTCAAAAAAGACAATACCCCACTCTCATCAATGGATAGATCTTGGAAACAGAAACTAAACAGGGACACAGTGAAACTAACAGAAGTTATGAAACAAATGGATTTAACAGATATCTAGAGAACATTTCACCCTAAAACAAAAGGATACACCTTCTTTTCAGCACCTCATGGTACCTTCGACAAAATCAACCATATAATTGGCCACAAAGCAATCCTCAACAGATAAAAGAAGATAGAAATAATACCATGCATCCTATCAGATCACCATGGCCCAAGGTTGGTCTTCAATAACAGCAAAAACTACAGAAAGCCCACATACACATGGAAACTGAATAACTCTTTACTCGGGGATAACTTGGTCAAGGAAGAAATAAAGAGAGAAATTAAAGACTTCATGGAATTTAATGAAAATGTTGACACATCATACCCAAACCTATGTGACACAATGAAAGCAGTGCTAAGAGGAAAGTTCATAGTACTAAGTGCCCTGGTAAAGAAACTGGAGACATCTTACACAAACAATTTAACAGCACACCTGAGAGCTCTAAAACAAAAAGAAGCAAACTCACCCAAGAGGAGTACAAGGCAGGAAATACTCAAACTCAGGGCCGAAATCAACCAAATAGAAACAAAGAAAACAATACAAAGAATCAGCAAAACCAAAAGCTGGTTTTTTGAAAGAATCAACAAGATAGATAAACCCCTAGCTAAATTAACTAAAGGGCCAAGAGGCAGGATCCAAACTAATAAAATCAGAAATGAAAAGGGAGACATTACAACAGAAATGGAGGAAATTCAAAAAATCATCAGCTCTTACTATAAAAGCCTATACTAAAGAAAACTGGAGGGAGTGGGGGTGGGTGGGTATGGGGGACTTTTGGTATAGCATTGGAAATGTAAATGAGCTAAATACCTAATAAAAAATGGAAAGAAAAAAAAAGAAAACTGGAAAATCTAGATGAAATGGATGGTTTTCTAGACAGATGCCACATACCAAAGTTAAATCAAGAGCAGGTAAACTATCTAAACAGGCCCATATCACACAAGAAAATAGAAGTCATTAAAAAACCTCCCAACCAAAAAAGCCCAGGGCCAGATGGATTTAGTACAGAATTCTACAGACCTTCGAAGAAGACCTGATACCAATTTTCCCCAAACTATTCCATAAAATAGAAACAGAAGGAACATTACCTAACTTGTTATATGAAGCCACAATAAAGACCACATAAGGACCCAACCAAAAAAGAGAACTTCAGACCAATCTCGCTTATGACTATCGATGCAAAAATACTCAATAAAATTCTTGCACACCAAATCCAAGAACACATCAAAACCACCATTCACCACAATCAAGTAGGTTTCATCCCAGGGATGCAAGGTTGGTTTAATATAAGACAATCCATTAACATAACCCAGCATATAAACAAACTCAAAGAAAAAAATCACATGATCTTTTCATCTTAGATGCAGAAAAAGCATTTGACAAAATAAGCACCCCTTCATGTTAAAAGTCTTGGAGAGATCAGGAATTCAAGGCCCAAACCTAGACATAATAAAAGCAATTTACTGCAAACCAACAGCCAATATCAAATTAAATAGAGACATACTTGAAGCAATCCTATTGAAATTGGGGACAAGACAAGGATGCTCACTCTCCCCATATCTATTCAATATAGTACTCGAAATGTTAGCTAGAACAACAAGACAACAAAAAGAGATCAAGGGGATACAAATTTGTAAAGAAGAAATAAAGGTATCACTATTTGCAGATGATATGATAGTATACATAAGCAACCCCAAAAATTCTACCAGAGAACTTCTCCAGCTGATAAACAATTGCAGCAAAGTGACCTGATATAAAATCAACTCAAATAAATCAGTAGCCTTTCTTTATACAAACAATAAACAGGCTGAGAAAGAAATTACAGAAACAATTCCCTTCACAGTAGCCTCAAAGAGTATAACATATCATGGGGTAACTCTAACCAAACAAATGAAAGACCTGTATGACAATAACTTCAAGTCTCTCAAGAGAGAAATCGAAGAAGATCTCAGGAAATGGAGAGATCACTCATGCTCATGAATTGGCAGAATTAACATAGTAAAAATGGCAAAAACCCAGAATAGTGGAAACAATTCTCTCTCTCTTTCTTTCTTTTCTTTCTCTCTCTCTTCCTTCCTTCCTTCCTTCCTTTCTCTCTCTCTCTCTCTCTCTCTCTCTTTCTTTCTTTCCTTTCTCTCTCTTTCTTTCTTTTTCTTTCTTCCTTCCTCTCTCTTTCTCTCTCTCCTTCTTTCTCTTTCTCTTTCTTTCTTTCTTTCTTTCTTTCTTTCTTTCTTTCTTTCTTTCTTTCTTTCTTTCTTTCTTGTGAAAACAATTCTTAAAAATAAAAGAATGGCTGGGGGAAATCACCATCCTTGACCTCAAGCTTTACTACAGAGCAATAGTGATAAAAACAGCATGGTATTGGTACAGAGACAGACATGTTGATCAATGGAATAGAATTGAAGACCCAGAAATAAAACCATACACTTACTGTCACTTGATCTTTGACAAAAATATACAATGGAAAAAAAGAAAGTGAGTACTACTCAGCTATTAAAAAGAATGAATTTATGAAATTCCTAGCCAAATGGATGGACCTGGAGGGCATCATCCTGAGTGAGGTAACACAATCACAAAGGAACCCACACAATATGTACTCACTGATAAGTGGATATTAGCCCAGAAACTTAGGATACCCAAGATATAAGATACAATTTGCTAAACGCATGAAACTCAAGAAGAATGAAGACCAAAGTGTGGACACTGTGCCCCTTCTTAGAATTGGGAACAAAACACCCATGGAAGGAGTTACAGAGACAAAGTTTGGAGCTGTGACGAAAGGATGGACCATCTAGAGACTGCCATATCCGGGATCCATCCCATAATCAGCTTCCAAACGCTGACACCATTGCATACACTAGCAAGATTTTGTTGAAAGGACCCAGATATAGCTCTCTCTTGTGAGACTATGCCGGGGCCTAGCAAACACAGAAGTGGATGCTCAGAGTCAGCTAATAGATGGATCACAGGGCTCCCAATGGAGGAGCTAGAGAAAGTACGCAAGGAGCTAAAGGGATTGGCAACCCTATAGGTGGAACAACATTATGAACTAACCAGTACCCCGGAGCTCTTGACTCTAGCTGCGTATGTATCGAAAGATGGCCTAGTTGGCCATCACTGGAAAGAGAGGCCCATTGGACACACAAACTTTATATGCCCCAGTACAGGGGAACGCCAGGGTCAAAAAAATGGGAATGGGTGGGTAGGGAAGTGGGGGGAGGGTATGGGGGACTTTTGGGATAGCATTGGAAATGTAATTGAGGAAAATACGTAATAAAAAAATAAAGTTGGAGTGAATGATTAAAAAAAAAAAGAAAGCATCTTCAATAAATAGTGCTGGTCTAACTGGCTCTCTGTATGTAGAAGAAAGAAAATAGACCCATATTTGTCACCTTGCACAAAGTCCAAGTGGATCAAGGACCTCAACATAAAACCTGATACACTCAATCTAATAGAAGAGAAAGTGGGAAAGAGCCTTGAACTCATTAGCACAGGAAGAAATTTCCTAAGCAGAACTCTAATGGCTCATGCTCTAAGATCAAGAATTGATAAATGAGACCTCATGAAACTGGAAAGCTTCTGTAAGGCAAAGGACATAGTCAATAGGACGAATCGGCAACCTACAGATTTGGAAAAAAAAAAAAACTTCACTAACCCCATATCCAGTAGAGAGCAAATATCCAAAATATATAAAGAACTCAAGAAGTTAATAACCAAAAACTAAACAACCCAATCAAAAAATGGGTTATAGAACTAAACTGAGAACTCACAACTGAGGAATATCTAATGGCTGTGAAGTACCTAAAGAAATGTTCAAAGTCCTTAATGATCAGAGTAATGCAAATCAATGACCCTGAGATTCCACCTCACACCAATCAAAATGGCTAAGATCGAAACCTCAGTTGATAACACATGTTGGAGAGGATGTGGAGAAAGAGGAACACTCCTCTATTGCTGGTGGGATTGCAAACTGGTACAACCACTCTTTAAATCAATCTGGAGGTTCCTCAGAAAATTGGAAATAGATCTACCTGAAGACCCAGCTATAACACTCTTGGGTATATACCCAAAAGATGTTGCACCATCCCACAGGGGCACATGTTCCACCATGTTTATAGTGGCATTATTTGTGATAACCAGAAGCTGGAAACAACCCAGATGTCCCACAACAGAAGAACAGTTCATTTACACATTGGAATACTACTCAAATATTAAGAACGAGGACAGCCTAAGTTTTTCAGGCAAATGGATGGAGCTAGAAAATATCATCCTAAGTGAGGTAACCCAGACCCAAAAGGACATACGTGGTATGTACTCACTAATAAGTCGATATTAGCAAAAAAAAAAAAAAAATACAGAATACCCAAGATACAGTGCACTGAGCTCAAAAAGCTCAACAAGCTAAAGTGCACAAGTGAGGATGCCTCAGTCTCACTTAAGAGAGAGAAGAAAGCAATCACAAGTGAGGAGGGAGGGAGGGAGGGAGGGAGGGACCTGGGAAGGAAAGTGGATAGGGTGGGAGGGAGAGCAGGGAGAGGGGAACCTAATCTGGTATTGGGTGAGGGAAAAGGACTGAAGCCCTGAGGGCCAACAGAAAGAATGTAAAAAGGCAACTCAGGAAATAGGAGGTTGGGGGGACCCCTCAGAGTACACCAGAGACCTGAGAGGTAAGAGACTCCCAGGACTCAAAGGGAGGGACCTTAGATGAAATGCCCGACAGTAGGGAGGGGGAATTTATAGAGCCCATCTCCAGCAGGAAGACAGGACATCAAGTGAGGGATGGGATTGCCATCCCACAGTCACACCTCTAACCCATAATTGTTTCGACATGTCTGAAAGAATTACAGGGATGGAAATGGAGAGGAGCCTGAGGAAAAGAAGGTCCAGTGATAGGCCCAAACTGGCATCCAGCTCAAGGGGAGGTCCCAAGGCCTGACACTATTACAAAGTCTCTGGAGCACCCACAAAAAGGGGCCTATCATGACTGGCCTCCAAAAGACCCAGCAAGCAGCTGAAAGAGTCAGATGCACATATTTGCACCCAACCAATGGTCAAAAGCAGCTGACCCCTGTTGTTGAATTAGGGAAGGCTGAAAGAAGCTGAGGAGAAGGGCGAGCCTGTAGGAGGACCAGCAGTCTTAATTAATCTGGACCCCTGAGATCTTTCAAACACTGGACCACCAAATAGACAGCATACACCAGCTGATAAGAGGCCCCCCAACACACATACAGTAGAGGAGTTCTTGGTCTATGTTCATTCAGAGATGATGCACCTAACCCTCAAGGGACTGGAGACCCCAGGGAGTTTAGAGGTCAGGTAGGGTGAGGGGGTTGGGGCATCCACATGGAGGACGGGTGGGGTGTGGAGGAGGTGTGGGATGTGGAGCAGTTGGACGGTGGATGGGGGATGGTGAATGGAATATGGAGTGTAAAAAATGAATTAAAAAATAAAATAAATAAGACTACAAGCACAGTCAGCCTAAAAGCAGGCCCTCATATAATAAATCTGTTTACTCTGGAGGAGACACTCTTTAGATTCTTAATTTTAACTTACAGGGTTTATAATAAAAATAAATTCTGTTCTGTTTATATTTTCTAATCGTGACTGAACTTGTAACCCTAGACATGTATTAAAATATCAAGCACACAATCTGTACTTGTGGGATAACCGTTAGTCTTTCTTTGCTCTGTGAAAATTGTATAATGAAGCAATCTGATTGCTAGTCAGCCAGAGCTGTGAGATTCCCAACCCCCTTGCCTGATTCACTCCCCTCTCTCCTTCTCTTACTCCTTATTTCCTCTGTGGGCCACCCTGATCATGGCAGGGGCAGCTCCCCACCTCTTGTCCACCCCCCCTCTCCCCCGGCAATCAGAAAAGGAGGGGCAAAGTGCTCTGACACGCCGCCTGTTGAACATTAAGACCATTGCACTCATGTGGTTACTGAGTAACCTTACCTGTGGTTACTGGAACCAGACCACACAAGACCAAGCCAACCTCTCCCCAGAACCAGGAGCATGATTGAGATCTGTCACTACCTGTGTCATCTTGAGAGAAAATCTGGGTGTGGTAGAGCATGCCTGGAATCCAGCACTTGGGAGCGGGAGGTAGTAGGATTAAGCAATTAAGGTCATCCTCCCTAAATCCTGAGTTTGAGGCCATTATCGGTTATCTGAGACCCTGTTTCAAAGACCTGTCACCCAACAAAAAGAGTAGGTAAGCCAGGTGTCATGGTAGCACATGCCTGTGCTTTAGTATCCATGAGACTGAGGCAGGAGCATGTGAATGGGAGAAAAACCAGGGCTGGGTAGCAAATCAAGATCAGCTACTTAGTAAAAAAAATTTTTTTGAAACAAGATTTCTCTGTGTAACCCTGGCTCTCCTGGAACTCACTTTGTAGACATAGTAAAATCTTGTCTCTGTATCTTTTTCTCTGTCTCTGTCTCTGTCTGTCTCTCTCTCCCACACACACATACACAGAGCAGAAATGGAACAAAACAAAATAAACAACAGAAGAAGAGCAGGCAAAGCTAAAGGTGTGTGTGTGTCTTTGTGTATGTCTGTGTATGTGTGTCCCTCTGTGTCTGTGTGTGTGCCTGTGTGTTTGTGTGTGTCTCTGTGTTTGTGTGTATGTGTGTTTGTGTGCATCTGTATGTTTGTGTGTATGTGTCTCTGTGTGTGGGTGTGTCTCTGTCTCTCTCTGTCTCTGTGTGTGTGCACGCAAGTGTGCGCCTGTATTTGTGTCTATATGTCTCTGTGTGTTTGTGTGTATGTCTGTGTGTGGGTGTTTCTCTCTCTCTCTCTCTCTCTCTCTCTCTCTCTCTCTCTCTCTCTCTCTCTCTCTCTAAATTTTATAAAAGAATAGTGAACTGAAAATCAGGACCATGTTTACCCCTGGATGAGTGCCAGGGACTCTGGTGGAGTCAGCTTGACAAAGCGAAAGCTGGGAAGCTGGTTCATGAAGCAAAGAGTTTCAAGGAAACTCCCTTCCCGGGGGCCTGGCATTTTCTCCCTAATCTATATAAACCATAAAATTAATTTTTCCATTCCCACATTAGTCTAGTGTATAGATCCACGTGCACTCTATATAGTATTACCTTATAGTAAATGCCTTTTAAGATTGTATTCTAACATAGCTAAAGCCTTTTTCCAGTGTTCTTAGATTCCAGATAGCAGCAAGGAGCTTAACCTATTCAGTAACTAATTAGCCCCATCATAAAACAATATAAACATCTGTCATTTACTCAGCTGTCTGTAGATAGAGACTAAAAGTCTCACTGAGATAGAAATCTTTTACTACAGGCTACATTCTATGTCAAGTATAAGTTGATATACTACCCTGATAAGGGGAAACTCTCCAGACAAGATAGTTTTACTAGACCTAAGAATTTAGAGCTCTGTGATAACACATTACTCTTAAGGCCTGTCAAGAGTTAACAACCCCCTGATGCTTTTAACCTTAAAGTGTGAAATTCTTGCCTGGCATTAGGCTGATCCTAGGCAGGGCTTGTTATCCCTAATGTAAACATTTAATTAGTCCCTGCAAATTCCTTTCTGCTGTAACTGGTGAATTTCAGTGTATCTTGTCTTTTTGTGATTTGTATCCTCTGATAATTCGTTGTTATATAAGTCTGAAGCTCAACCAGAACAATACATTCAGATTCAACACATCTTTTGTGTATCTGTCTGTCATTTTCATCCAAATTCTTTGCCCATCTGCCTAAGAAATCCCGTTCTTCACAGACCAGGGACCCAGAGAGTCTGTGGCAGATGAGGGACCTTCTAAGGCATTGACAGACATTTATTTGCTGACATCAGTGCTTAGCCAATAGGCCCTTTACTGACTGTTATTGTCTTTTAAACCAGATGTGTAAATACATTAGGTACTCAACAGCACTCTGGTTTGTAATTAAAACAAATCCCCACTGATAAATTCTAGACCAAGTTTTAAATACAACTAGATTGCCTCCCAACTTACCATCCCAGGGGTTAAGAGGAAGGTCCCTGAGTTCTCAACAATTTCCTACATACTACTTCCAAATATAAAGAAAGGGGGGGCTGGAAAAGTGGCTCCTCGGAAGAAGACTTAGTGCTCCTGCAGAGGACTCAGGCTTGGTTCCCAACACCCTTATCAGACAGCTCACAACCTCCTGCAACTCTAGTCCTAGAGGATCTGAGGCCCTTTTCCTACCTCCGTGGACACAAGGCATGCAAGTAGTGCACAGATACACACGCAGAAAAAGCACCCATGCACATAAAATCTAATACTTAAGAAATTGTCAGGGCACTCTGGTGGAGTCAGCTTGTGAGGCAGAAATGCCAAAAAGCTGCTCATGAGAAATGAATTTCTAGAACTCTCCTCCTGGATGTCTGGCGAAAGTCAACTCTCCAGTTTGAGTCAGTTTGTCAGGCGAAAAGCCTGGAAGCTGTTTCACGAGGATAAGAGTTCCATGGAAATTTTCCTCCCAGAGTTATGGCATTTTTTTCCCTAACCCATAATATTCAAATTTCCACCACGTTAGTCTAGTGTATAGATTCACGTGCACTCTATCAAGCATTACCTTATAGTAAATGCCTTTTAAGATTGTATTCTAACATAGCTAAAGCCTTTTCCCAGTGTTCTTAGATTCCAGATAGCAGCAAGGAGTTTAACCTATTCAGTAACTAATTAAGCTCTACCATAAAACAATAAAGCACTTGCCATTAACTCAGCTGTCTGCAGAAAGAGACTAAAAGTCAAGTATAAGTTGATATACTACCCTGATAAGGGGGAACTTTCCAGACAGGATAAGTTTTACTAGACCTAAGAATTTAGAGCTCTGTGATAACACATTACTCTTAAGGCCTGTCAAGAGTTAACAACCCCCTGATGCTTTTAACCTTAAAGTGTGAAATTCTTGCCTGGCATTAGGCTGATCCTAGGCAGGGCTTGTTATCCCTAATGTAAACATTTAATTAGTCCCTGCAAATTCCTTTCTGCTGTAACTGGTGAATTTCAGTGTATCTTGTCTTTTTGTGATTTGTATCCTCTGATAATTCGTTGTTATATAAGTCTGAAGCTCAACCAGAACAATACATTCAGATTCAACACATCTTTTGTGTATCTGTCTGTCATTTTCATCCAAATTCTTTGCCCATCTGCCTAAGAAATCCCGTTCTTCACAGACCAGGGACCCAGAGAGTCTGTGGCAGATGAGGGACCTTCTAAGGCATTGACAGACATTTATTTGCTGACATCAGTGCTTAGCCAATAGGCCCTTTACTGACTGTTATTGTCTTTTAAACCAGATGTGTAAATACATTAGGTACTCAACAGCACTCTGGTTTGTAATTAAAACAAATCCCCACTGATAAATTCTAGACCAAGTTTTAAATACAACTAGATTGCCTCCCAACTTACCATCCCAGGGGTTAAGAAGAAGGTCCCTGAGTTCTCAACAATTTCCTACATACTACTTCCAAATATAAAGAAAGGGGGGGCTGGAAAAGTGGCTCCTCGGAAGAAGACTTAGTGCTCCTGCAGAGGACTCAGGCTTGGTTCCCAACACCCTTATCAGACAGCTCACAACCTCCTGCAACTCTAGTCCTAGAGGATCTGAGGCCCTTTTCCTACCTCCGTGGACACAAGGCATGCAAGTAGTGCACAGATACACACGCAGAAAAAGCACCCATGCACATAAAATCTAATACTTAAGAAATTGTCAGGGCACTCTGGTGGAGTCAGCTTGTGAGGCAGAAATGCCAAAAAGCTGCTCATGAGAAATGAATTTCTAGAACTCTCCTCCTGGATGTCTGGCGAAAGTCAACTCTCCAGTTTGAGTCAGTTTGTCAGGCGAAAAGCCTGGAAGCTGTTTCACGAGGATAAGAGTTCCATGGAAATTTTCCTCCCAGAGTTATGGCATTTTTTTCCCTAACCCATAATATTCAAATTTCCACCACGTTAGTCTAGTGTATAGATTCACGTGCACTCTATCAAGCATTACCTTATAGTAAATGCCTTTTAAGATTGTATTCTAACATAGCTAAAGCCTTTTCCCAGTGTTCTTAGATTCCAGATAGCAGCAAGGAGTTTAACCTATTCAGTAACTAATTAAGCTCTACCATAAAACAATAAAGCACTTGCCATTAACTCAGCTGTCTGCAGAAAGAGACTAAAAGTCAAGTATAAGTTGATATACTACCCTGATAAGGGGGAACTTTCCAGACAGGATAAGTTTTACTAGACCTAAGAATTTAGAGCTCTGTGATAACACATTACTCTTAAGGCCTGTCAAGAGTTAACAACCCCCTGATGCTTTTAACCTTAAAGTGTGAAATTCTTGCCTGGCATTAGGCTGATCCTAGGCAGGGCTTGTTATCCCTAATGTAAACATTTAATTAGTCCCTGCAAATTCCTTTCTGCTGTAACTGGTGAATTTCAGTGTATCTTGTCTTTTGTGATTTGTATCCTCTGATAATTCATTGTAATATAAGTCTGAAGCTCAACCAAAACATTACATTCAGATTCAACATCTCTCTTGTGTGTGTCTGATTGTCATTTCATCCGACTCCTTTGTCCATCTGCTTAAGTAATCCCGTTCCTCGAAGACCAGGGACCCAGAGGGTCTGCGGCAAGAAATAATTTTTAAATAAGAAGACAACTTACTTAAGAAGTGACTAGTGCTGTAGCTGTATATCATCTTTTAACTCCAAGATTAGATGGAAATATATATATATATACAATAAGTCTTGCTATGTAGTCCTGTGCTGGTCTGAAACAAGTGATTTTAGAAGGGAGAGGATTAAGGTGTTCAGAGGGTGATAAGAGAGGGTAATGGGAAGATGGTGGTGAACATGGTTGTTATACACTGTTTTATATATATCACAGTGTGTATATATATATATTGAAAATGTCACTATCATATATGATTGATATACACTAATGAAACAATTTTAAAAGAATATTTTAAGGATTTAGGATGTTATTACTATTCTATCTCAAGCTCAGATAATTATCTAGAACTATACATTTTAATGTTTAATAATTAGACTTAAATCAGTTTAGAGCAATTTTAGGTAAGCATTGGATGCACATAGAACGCTTTTGTGGAAACTGCAGAGACACAAAGACAATTGCAGATTTTCATGCCTTCCAAGGAATACCAGAGCAAAAAACTCTTATTCCTTAGTTAGAAGTGCTGGAATTTAAAATAGATCGATTTTAGAATAATTAATATTAAAGCATTTAATAAAAAAGAAAACTGATTTTCTTCCTTCAACTTCCTGAGAGCTAGGAATCATGTGTAGATCACTGTGCCTAGAAATACTCACATTTCAAACTACCTGTAGTGATATTTATCTTTGAAGATTCTAATTACTAAGTAAAAACAATGAATTTCATTCTGCACCTGAACATTTCTAGAGTTGTCTTGTGTGTGAAAGAGAAATGAAAATAACCTTGAAGAAGGGCAGAAAAGTGGGCAAGAGTAAATGAATAGTAAGGGATGGCCTAGTGTGCCCAAGCCAGTGCTTCTGTCCCCAGCACTAAGAAAAGAAAACCACTTGGGAAGTTTCAGACAGCAGAAATAGAAAACACTAAAGGATTCCAGAAAGAGGAGAAGAGGAAGACTAATTTGTAATGAAAATGATCAGAAAGGCATGGGATTTCCAGATATAGTAGCATCCCTCAGTAATACCAGCACTTGGGTGGCTGAGGCAGGAGGGTCATGGGTTCAAGTCCTACCTAGGCTAGATAGCATTTCTATGATGATTTGGGACATAGAGAGACCCTGTCTTTAAAAGTCTGTATATTTACCCAATCAAAACCAAGATGTAACAATGAAGAGGAAAAAACTGAACAGGGAGGTTGTCATGGGAGGCAAGGGACATAAGGATGTGTCCTTCACAGAGGAAACAGAAGGATGGGTAGAGACCATCCACAGGTAAGACATGGACATTGAGGAAATAACAGTTGAAGCACATTCACAGTCAAGAGAAATCATTTTGCTTACTTGGGAAAAAACTTGGTGTGATCTTCTATTGGGTTGTCACCTTCTGCCCACTTCTCCATACATCCTCCACAGGAAAAACACTGGACAATGTCCCTTTTGCCTAGGAAAAGGAATGGGGTCAGTTCAACAGCACCTACAGCTGCCAACTCAGAAGAACATAACTCCAGATTATCCAGTATAATCCTACTTTCATCTCCAGTTGGATTCTGTGGCCAAGTCATGCAGGAGGGATAGGACTACCCTGATAAGGGGGAACTCTCCAGACAGGATAAGTTTTACTAGACCTAAGAATTTAGAGCTCTGTGATAACACACAGGACTCTTGGTCCTTCACTGAGGTGGTCAGCAATAGTCACCGATTGTCCCTGTACACCCTGTTCTTTGATAAACCCATCATCTTAAATGATTTGCCATCAGATTCCATGAGAGCATAAATTCTTTCTGTTCTGGACACTAATGACACACTGGACATTCACAGACAAGCAACTGAAAAGCAATTGCTTACTGAGTAAATCAGAAAGAATATACTCATAGCTGGGGTGGGGCAGAAGAACAAATTTAAGAGTCTCTATGCAAGCTAGATTATGAAGAATCACTTGTCTCTCCTCACATCATTGCCAGCTATATTTAACTAGAAATAGAGGCACGTCATCCATGAGCCTTGAAGGCTGGCAAGGAGACAAGCGTTAAGACCATGTGGTAAGAAGATCATCTGTGCCAGTGGAATGTGTCTGTTGGATGAAGTGGCTGCAGAATCCCCAGGTTCAGAGGCTGAATACTGAGGGAGCTATGGGAAACTGAGTCTCAAAGGGATCTATGACAAATGATGAAGACTAAAGGAAGATGTAAGAGGATTCAAATATGTGGTCCACACAAAATACTGACTCTAAAGAGATGTTCAGCCTGAGAGCACTGACTGCTCTCGCAAAGGAGTCAGGTTTGGTTCCAGCGCCACATGATGGCTCACAGACAATTCTAACTACAGTCCCAGGATTCAAGATCCTCTTTGGCCTCTAAGGGCACCATGCAGGAATGTGTCACACATATTTACATGCAGACAAACACGCACACACATATGCACAAAGAAAAAAAACCTGACTCACCTGTGTAGAAAAGGCCTGCTTTGACCAGAGCTTCAACAGCCCCGGGTGATTCGTGGGGCCAGTCCTTAAACGTGTCCATCCTTAGTTCTTCATTAGCGAAGACGCTGTCATTGCAGTAAGCTTGGGGGAAAGGATGCAGGTGAGACCAGTAGGCTTTGATAGGAAAGTTCAAGTTAGCTGTGTGTGTCTGTGTGTGTGCACATGAGTGTGTCTTTGTGTGTGCCTGTGTGTGTATGTGTATATGCACATATGAGTGTGTGTGTCTGTGTGTGTTGGGGGGTGCAGATCTGATGATCCATGCTTGTGTCAAAACTGGGTGGTTAGACGAGCAGGAAGAAGGAAAAGATACAAGAGTGATTGTTAGAACTCCAGGAGCAGAACAACAAAGACTGGGGTACTCCACTGGGGTACTCCCCTCATTCCATTCATCTCTGTTTGTGATCAGAGTGATAAAATGTAACTTCAGACTGTCTCTTGACCATATAGCATTGGGAAAAAAACAAAATCCAGAGGCCATTACTGTTTCCAGAGTCAGTTTCAAAATTTGAGTAAGGTCATTTCCCCTGTGGCTCAAAAACAATCATTTTGGTGGCTTGCTCCTTGAGATGACTAAACTGAGGGTGGGGGTCTCCATTAGACTTTCTACCCCATCCTGGCCTCTGGACACTGGTTCCTGCATTTCCCATGCTGTGAGGACTTGAAAATTGCATTGCCCTTACCTTGATCTCACAAGTTTCTCAAGCTGAAACCTTGCTTGCATTCACACTTCACCCTAGATCAGGAGTGCCTGCCTTTGCTTTTAGTGTTTCTTTAGCATAGAGAATACTACACTTTAATTTAATTAACAACAAAAAGATTTTTACAGTCAAGAAACCTTTATTTTATTTTAGGTTTGCCTTCTGCTAAGCCATGAGGTCACAGGGAATATGTTCTACAGTTTTCCTTGGTGCCCACAGGGTGTTCTCTGGTTGGAGCAGGCTGGCACTTCAGTCTTTCTTTGGCTTCCTTCTTGACCTGATCTCTTCACCTATCTCAGGAAGCTTCTCAGAGCATACATTTTTGAGTGTGTTCATGTTTATGAAGGTCCATGTGCATGTATGGACCCATGCCTGTGGAAGTCACAGGACACACTTCACTGTTTCTCCCTGGTTGTTAGGGAAGCTGTTTCACTTCCCAGGCCAGGTTGTGGAACACTGGGATCCATGCCTCTGCCTCCCCAACCTGGGATCACAAATTCACAACAATGACACCTGGCTTTTGTCACATGGATCCTGGAGACAGAATGCAATGTCTTGTGTTTGCAAGGAAAGCACTCTGCACTCAATGCCCCAGCCCTGACCCTTAGAGTTCCTAATATGCTCAATGCACTCAGTCAGTCTTTGCCCAGGAATTCCCCTTAACTTGCTTGTTTAACAATGGCAAGAGCATGCTGGGTAACACTATGGAATTTGCCATTTTGCTGTGGTAACAATGAACACTGAACAGGTCTACAATATCACCCTTCTTGTAGACACTTGCATCTGTGGCCAAAGAAACAGCTCTGCTTTCCAAAAACCTAGAAGACAAACACTGGGTTCTAGAGAACAAACAAGGGAACTTTATGATTCTTATTTTACAAGTTACTGGAAAATGGTAGTCCCAGCCAGAAGGATGCTATTTGTGTGTGTAAGTATGTGTATGTGTGTGCACACATGTGCCTGTGCTGAAGTATGTATGTATGTATGTATGTATGTATGTTTGTATGTATGAGTGTTTTGCCTATATTTACATATGTGTACCATATGTGTGCCTAGGGCCCCAGATGGCCAGAGAGGATGTCAGATCCCCTGGAGATGGGAATACAGATTGTTGTAAGCTGCTACTATGTAGATACTTTGAAATGAACTTAAGTTGTCTGCATGTTGGGGGATGGGGTCACAGTGGTTTGCTATGCAGTAAGCTAAGCTATCTTTCAACTTGTGATATTTCCACCTCAGCTTTCTTAGTGCTGGGATTACAGGCATAGATCTGTACACTTGGCATGAAACTCATGTAGCTGTACTGGCCTCTAACCCAATACCATAGTCCAACCTGTCAATAAGTGCCTTCTTCCAAGAGCATCGATTACAGGGGTGAGCAATCCTACTCAGTCGACCATAGGAGTCTTAATGTATTGCTTTCATCCTGTCCACTCTCCCTCATCCCCATTCCCCTGACCTCTGCTGGGACTGAACTCGAAGCCTGTCCTACTTACTGTATAGATGCTCTGCTGACCTAAACTACTAACACTAAGATTTCGTTTTCCAAGGGTGCTGGAATGGAACCAGAGGACCTTGCCCATGCTGGCCAAGCAAGTAATATCCTCAGACCTGTCACTGCATTTAATTGTGAACATCCCCCAGCTTAATGATGATCTTAACCATTCTAACCATCAAGCCATTCTAGTATGCTTTGGGGAACTGGGGATGTAGCTCATAGGTAGCATGCTCTCCTAATCTCCTTGGTTCCATCCCCAGCACCTGAGAACCTCCATCTCAGCACTCAGCAGGAGGACCAAAAGTTCAAGGCTCATTTGAGTGTGAGGCCAGTCTGGGATAGAAGAAACACTAAAACTTGCTTCCAAAACATTTTATCCACTATTTTAGTTGTTTGAAGGGAAGCATCTGTTACAGTACCAACACTACACACTTAGTTATGCATATCTACACTAAAAACTAAGTCACTTAATGAATGGATCCTTGGTACAGAAGCTTGCCACTAAACCTAATAACCTCTAAATTAATTCTCTCATGGTAGAAGGAGAGAACCAAGTCCATATAAGTTGTCCTCTGACTTCTGCACCTTTACACATGGGACCCATGGGCATCCACATACAATAGTAAGTAAATAATTGAGTCTATAATTTTTACATTTACTTTTAAATTTTTCTTTATTTTTGTCTGCATGGTTGCCTGCACCACACATGTGCAGTGGCCATGGAGGTCAGAGGAAGACACTGGATCCTCTAGAACTGGATTTTCGGAGTTGTGAGTTGCCAGAGGGTGCTG
The DNA here is from genome assembly GCF_000001635.26 of Mus musculus. NCBI lineage: Eukaryota > Metazoa > Chordata > Mammalia > Rodentia > Muridae > Mus > Mus musculus. The sequence goes on from NT_187006.1 coordinate 108,840, forward strand.
GGAACTGAAGCTGAGTCCTTTCCAAGAGCAGCAAAGTGCATTAACCACTGAACCATCTCTCCTGCTCATAAAGTAACAACAGAAACAAACCCAAAATCATTCCATAATAGAGAAATCACTTATGAAGATAAGTTTTAAAGAAGGGCTGGAGAGATGGCTCAGTAGTTAAAAGCACTGTCTACTCTTCCAGAGATCCTGAGTTTAGTTCCCAGCATCCACATCAGACAGTTCACAAATGTCTGTAACTCCACCTCCAAGGGACCAAATGATCTTGTCTGGCTTCCAAAAGCATCTATATACATGTGGTGTGTGTGTGATCATGCACACTCATACTCACACACACACACACACACACACACAGAGAGAGAGAGAGAGAGAGAGAGAGAGAGAGAGACAGACAGACAGACAGACAGACAGACAGACAGACAGAGACAGAGACACAGAGAACACAAGAGAGAAATAAGCAAAGTGTTTGGAATGTGTCTGAGGTTTTACCTGATACCATAGGTAATTCTCTTCTGACCCAGGAATTCACAAAATGTTCTCCCTGAGGAAAGAAATTTGGTTACTGACTGATTAACTTATAAAATATAATTCATCTCTGAGCTGCAACTGAAGACGTTTCTCCACTAAAGCCAAGTTTCATTAGAGCAGCAGAATTTGGGCAAATCAGTCCTTTAATTTTGGTTTGAGTTTTATTGATTTGGGGGATTTTATGCAGTTCCAAACATCAGTGAAATGGAAACTTTCTCAGGGTCACTCTTACCAGACACCCAGCTCAACAAGAGAACTGCAGTTACACACACAGATGCATTTGACTCATGAGGAACTGAGACATGGGAAGAGGGCTCACATCAGAAGGGCCTCTCCAATTGAGCAACTCTCCCTCTGAGAGAACTGCACCCAGACTTTCAACCCATGCTGTCTGCAGATGCTGCTTCTGAGTCAGCAGCAAATACATCTCCTTTGGCTTCAGTTTGGGTTGTGTTTCCCAACTGCCCTCACTAGTTTGAGTCTAAATGCCCAGCTGCAGGAGGCATCCTGAGTGCCCTGCCTCTGTCAGGTACCACAGAGGACTGAGTGTGACATCCAGGTAGAGGCTACAGAAAGATGCTAGGGGAGTGGCCTCAAGCAGAAGCCACACACAGCCAGCTTGAAAACCAAGTTAAGTGGTTCCAGCTTAACAGGATAACAGGATTTGTTTTCCTCTCTGCAGACAAGAGGCAGGAGAATGAGAAAAGAAAGGGAGAAAGACACAGAATCCATCAGAAAACCTCACCCTGACAATTCAGACGTTATTAGGTAAAGAACATACACTATTAGACATAGTTGTCTGTTGTAGATTACCGTTACATGAAGAAATCCTTCATAGCTTTGTACATATTGGGTAATTTCCTCTGGGGACTTCTTACTTTGAAGAAATTCACATCTAGGGTTAAAAATATGTTTAAAATTTATCCCTAATATTGGCAATATCAATATTGATGAAAAATAACCCCAATATTTCAGTGAAGATTATCTATATCACAATAAATATTCACTAAAAACCCATCAAATTGTTGAATTTGGTACTTCAATAAAACTGTCAGATTTTCCTGAAGTCTTACTCATAAGGATTAATACTGTTTAAAAACTTTAAAACATTCTAATGATAAAGTGCATCATTATTTAAGCACCAAACCTTGTGCTGGCTATTTTTGTTTGTTTTTGCTTTTTTGTCAATTTGACATAAGCTAGAGTCATCTAGGAAGAAGGAACTTAATCTGAGAAAATAAGGCCATTAGATTGGCCTGTAGGTGAGTCTGTGGGTCATTTTCTTGATTAATGATTTATGTGGGTGGGCCTAGTCCACTACAGGGGGTTCCACTTCTGAGAAGGTTGTCTTGGGAGGCATAAGAGAGATAGGTGGACATGAGCCAGGGAGCAAGGCAACAGGCAGTGTTCCGTCATAGTTTCCGTTTGTTCTTACTTATGTTCCTGCCCTGACATCCCTCGGCGGCAGGTTGTAATCTGTTTGTGTAAGCCAAATCTACTCTTTCCTCCTCAGATTGCTTTTGGTCATGGTGTTTTTCACAGCAAGAGAAAGCAAAGTAGGACAGACCTTATTATTATTTTAATTTTTATTTCAAGACAGGGTCTTCCTGTGTTGTGATGGTGATGTCAAAGTCTTGATCTCAAGCAATCCTCCCACCTCAGCTGCAACAGGAGCCTGCACTATAGGTATATAATATTATACCCTGCTGTTCTTTTCTTGAAGAAAATATGCAATAGAATCAAAAAGATCGATTCACAGTAAGTAGAGGGTGGAACTCACTCACTCTCTCTCTCTCTCTCTCTCTCTGTCTCTCTCTCTGTCTCTGTCTCTGTCTCTCTCTAAATCAATGTAAGCATCATAAGAGATGGAGGGAGAAGGACATTTGAATATGGTGATAATATTTTATGGTATTAGACATTAATAGTCTTCTCATTTAGGAGACATAACAATACTGTGGCTCTTTTTTTTAAAGTCATGATTTAAAGCTATATGCTAAATGGATGACAGATGGAACCATGTGTTAGCTGGAATTTACTTTGACATAGCCCAATCATTACTGTTCCACAGGGATGGTGGGAAAGAGATAGACAAAATACGATTAGAGCAGCTTCACAGAGGTGTGCATTATACTTCCTCTGTTTTCTGTGTAATTTCCATAATGAAAGTCTGAAAAGCAGTTAAAGGAATGAATGTTTATATGGCAGAAACAAAAACAACAGGCATAAAAACCACACCACTAAACACATTATTAAAAATAAGTAAAATGCACTTCTTTTTCTAAGCATCAATAACAAAAAATTCTGCATGTCCAAAATAAAACACACTTGTTTGTCTCCAGTGGCATTGGTGTGAGGTGATCTAGGACTTGGTTCTCTTGCCATTTTTTTTTAAATCATAAGATGGCCTTGAACTCCCAATTGTCCAGTGTCCACCTTCCTAACCATCATTTCCATTCCTGTGCAGATTAACTCACTCCTTGGTTAAGGTTAAGTCATGAAACTGCTGCTTGACAAAGAAAATTGTAGTATTGGGACAACAAAATAACATTTAATAATTGTTAGGTGGCCTGGATAGAATGTCCTTAATGTACTTGTAGAATACCTGAGTTCAGTGCCCAACACCTACTTTGGGCAACCACAGTAACTCTAGCTCTAAGGAGGAGAAGAATACCTGTGTCCTCTAACCAGCACTAACATGCACATAACCCCCCCACCCCCAATTACTAAAAATTAAAAGGTGGGTCTGGGGAGATGGCTTAGTAGGTGACACATCCCATCTAGAAAAGGCTTTACCAAGTGAATGAGTTTTCTGGAAATGGCCCACCATCTTGCGTGGCTGCAATGGGTGTGGTCTGAGAGGCAAGGTCCCCAGAGACTTCATCCTAGGATTGCTTCTTGCTGCTGATATGCCTTTCCCTGTCACTCTTACATTGCTTAATGATTTCCTGGGTATTCACATACTCTGTTGAACAGAGCTCTTGCAGAATCAATATGAAGATGTACTTTCATGGAGTAGTAGTGTTTAGACCAGTTGATGATTTCAGAAAAAAAACCTGATAATTTCATAATTCTTGATCTGATTTTATAGACCCCTACATTTATACAAGTAATCTCTAGCTCCCTATAGAATAAAAGCTGCAAATAGGACTCTGTAAACTTTTATGTGTCACAGGCTAATTGCGCTAGGAAAACAGGCTTGGAACAAGTTTACAATCAAGGAAAACAGGCTTTTTAGGTCAGGAGTGAGGCTACGATCTGGTAACTAATGGTCATAAACTGGGAATAGATAATTTATTGTAGGTGCAAGGACAGACAATTTATGACAAACACTATTGCTTTAAACTTATAATGAACTTATGGAGCTAAAAAATAGATCAGGGATGTTCAGTCAGGAACTAGTCCTAATGGAAAGACATGTAAACAATTCTGCTGTAACTCCTTAAAATTATTGACCTATGACATAAATTATTATTTTAAACCTACTATGAACTCATGGAATTTAGAAATGTTTAGAAAACTATGCAATCAAGTATTCTTCTGTAACGCTCCTACCTAATAATTAAAATTAGGTATTTTTTTTTTGAGAAAATATAAAAACTAAGAATAACAGTAAAGTGGTGGTGTAGCCCTTTTCTGCTTCATTAATTGTTTGTGCATGTGTGTGCGTGCGTGTGTGTGTGTGTGTGTGTGTGTGTGTGTGTGTGCGCGCTTGACTTTTTTTTTCTTTTCTCTCTAGCTTATGAGGAGTTATTGAACTCTGAGCCTCTCACCTGGCCCCTGAATCAAATCAGCAAGAGGTAATTGCCAGAAGCTATCATCCTTTGCCCTCAGAATAGCAAGAGAGATTTGAATAGACAAAAGTCATCAGCTTTTCCCCCTACCCCCAATCCACACCTCACTGCCTTCCTCAGTTCCTGGATGCTGAGAAGGCCTCAGCAAGTACATAAAATACCTCACCATGGGCATGAGGACCTGAACTTAAAATTGGAGCCCAGTCCACTATGGCTGTAATCCTAATCCAGTAGTAATAGAGACAGATGGATCCCATGGGGCCTGTCTTAATATATAAGGTGAAGAATGATGGGGCATATCAACATGTGACCTCCACAGAAATGCAGATATACACTACGCACACCAACATACCGCACATATAAACACACTCTACATACACCAACATACAACACACAGAATATAAAAATGAAAAGATAATGAAGCAAAAATTAACATAAGAGATAAGCCATTTAAGATCATGTGATTCAAATTTTGCACTATGTGACCAGATTTTCCTTGCTTGATCCCATATTGAATAAGAGAAAGGTCAGAACTCATTTGGTACTGCAACAATGTTGCTCTTTTGTCTCTTGTTTCATTTTCCTAAAACAAACAAAAAACAAAATAAAAATAAAAGCAGAAAACTTTAAGAATAAAGCATTTGAAACTCACTTGGGGAACCACTTGGCATGCTCCTTCCAGGGATCATCTCCTTCTTCCCAGTTGCCCAAGCATCCACCACAGGAGAAACACTGCACAGTGTCCCTTTTACCTACAGATGCAGGAAAGTGTGTGACTGTCCGGCAATGGCACCAGCTGTGTCTTGGAGCTGGCCATACTGCACCAGAACAAGACAGACTCCAGCATGCCTGTTCTTCCATAGCCTCTCTGGCTGAATCCCTGTCCACAGTCTCACTGCCCTACATGACCCCCTTCTAAGCTCTGGACCTCCATTCCCCAGCCATGGCCATCCTCTACAAACACAACTCTCTACATTCGATCTTCTCTCAGATAGAGGTAGCTCTTAGCTTTCAGGACCAAAGTGATGAGGAAGCAAAAGCTAGGACCAGCTGGAGTTGCTTTGGCCATGTCCTTTCTATAAAAATGGAGGCACAATTCTCTAACTCTTTGAGCCTCAGTGAACTCAACTATGAAATGTGAAGGGACAGAGAACTGGTTGAATTAGAATTAGTGTTCAACCCATGCATAGCGTAAGTAGGTATTCAGCACACTACAGACTCTCTTGCAATTGTCTAACTCCTGTGTGTGGCTGAGACATTTCAGAGTGTAGTGTCCTCAAAGACAGTTTGCCTCATGGACGGGAGTTAAACAAGTAAAACCAAGATTCTTTCACAACTACAGAAATTAAACGAATCAAGGAAATATATGAGGAGCAATGTTCATGAAACTAGAAGACAGTGGAATTGAGCTATCTCATGGTCCATGTTCAGGACATTATGACCAGAGCTGGTTTTTCCTGGAGTCTTTTTATTTGTGTTTTCTAGCACTGGGACTAAACCAAAGGCCTTTCACATGCTAAGTTAGTCCTCCAGTAATGAGCTACACCTTGCAGTTAATATTTTCTAAGGTACACATTTATAGAAAACCTTTTATGTTGTACATATTTAGCAAACTAATAATGCTACACTAGAAGTCAATTAAAGTTGGAAATTAGATAATTAAAGTTGATATTTAATGAACCAGATCTCATATGTAATATAACACAATAAATAAGGAATGATTAGCAAGCAGTAGTAATAACAGAAGAGGAGAAAGAGGAAGAAGAGGAAGAAGGAAGAAGAAAAGGAAGAAGGAAAGGAGGAGGAAGAGGAAGAAGGAGAAGAGGAGGAGGAAGAGGAATAAGAAATAAAGAGGATGGAGAGATGTCTCTTGCAGTGGACTGGAATTTGGTTCCCAGTACTCACCTCAGGCAGTTGACAACCACTTACAACCACTGTTTCAGGAGATCTGACATTTATTTTCTAGACTCCATGGCCACCTGCACTCATACTGCAACCAGCCCCACAAATTCACACAAATGTATAATGTAAAAAACAAAACCTAAACTTTATATTTTACAGAAACACCTCACAAGATAGAATCCACTTACCTGTAAAGACAAAGCCAGCTGCTGAGAGTACACGTGGTGATGTCCCATGGGCATAAAATGGCCAGTCCTCAAAGGACTCCAGTCTTGCCTCCTCTTCATGGTACCTTGCTTTGTCACCTCTCAGCATCTTCTCTGGACTCTTAACCCGGATGTCATACTTGCCAATGTTACCAACATCTTTGCCCAGAAGGAACTCACATTCTGGTCGTAATTTCTTGTGGTTCTCTATGGGAAGTTTCCTGAGTCTGGTGGAAAAGAGGATCAAGCTACAGCAAAAGCACTGAACGCCAAGTTTCACCCCTGTGTGGTAAAACCCAGCAGCTGCCATCTCCTGTGGCGTCCATGATCTGAACTTGTCATAGGTCTCAAAAGTCTTTAGTCGTTTGGCTTCACTGCGCATCTGTGAGTTAAAACCTTTCTTCATTTTCATTCGTGTTTTATGGTCTTCTTCTTGTTGTCTCTTCAAGACTGAAAGTGCATCCACTCTGAGAAGAGTAGAGAGCTCAGAGACCAAGTCGTCATCAAACTCACAAATTATCTCCTCAACGGCTTCTCCCTGGGCTGCCATTTTTCTAAATGAGAAAGGAAAGCAGATGGTTGGTGTTGGTAGTGTTTTTATTATTAGATATAAATAATTGTGTCTCAGAGCCAGAGAGATGTCTCAGTGGGTAGAGAGGCTTGCCCCAAACCTGACGGCTTCAGTTTGTTGCCAGGTCTTACAGGGTAGGTAGGAGACAAACAACTCTTGTATGTTGACCTCTGACATCCACTTGTGAAAGCCAGAAAGAAGTTGCTTGAGAAACTATGAAACATCAATATTCACCTACTTAATCAGCAAATATTTGCTAAGCACCTACCTGTGTGTCAAGCAGTGAGCTAGGCCTCAAGGACCGGCAATGAATCAGACAGAGGGATTCCTTGCAAGTGTCCTTTAGCTTGATTGCATGCTTATTTTTCTTAGAATCTTGTATGTAGCCAATTCTAGCCCAGAATTTAAGGTTGAAGCTGATAACCATAGAAGAGTATGTAGTCTTGGACCCTACTTGGTTTTGTAGTACTTGATATTTTAAGTCCTTCGCCTGTACACACCCATCCTTCAGAATCCAGTGTGCTTTGGGCTACATGTAGTCTCATCTTTGAACAATACTATATATAGGTCTCCCTGCTCCTAGCAACAATTAAATTTAGAGAGTTTCTACTCAAGTGTATGCCCAATGTATTGGGATAGGATGATTGGAAAGGCTAATCTGGCCTGAACTGGTTTTGGGTACATATGCAGGAAGGCAAAACTGTGTATTTATGAATGCCCTATTTCCCCATTTCCTTAGGCACATATATGATTCAAATCACATGCTGTCAGAGACCATCCTGTGAGAAAGTGAGCCCTTCACAATCTCCCTGACAGGCCAAATGGCTCGTGCTAGGAACTGGTTATCACCCCCTCCTCCCTATTCCCTTCCTGGCACTTGAGGCTGTAAAAGCTGAATTATAGTATAGTCCCCTCTTCCCTATCTCTTCCTGAACTCCCATGCCATCCAAGGACATGAGCTACGCCTGAGTCCAGCCTGACACCCAAGGCTGTCAAGGAGGATCTATGTTCCAGAGATAAGATGCAGAGTGCCCGCTGCCTGGTGCCTGACTTCGGCCCTCATGTCAGCAGATGCCCACTTCTTTGTTCTTTGTAAAATTCCCCTTCAACCCCTCCCCTATTTCCCACAATATATGCTTTAAAAAGAAGGCACCTCAGCATAATAAACGAGACCTTGATAGGTACAGTCTACTTGGTCTCCTGCCTCTCCTTCCCTTCCTCCCATTTCCTTCCAGGCTTGCGGTCCCCCTCGCACCCATGAATAATTGAATCCCTCGGGACGGGATAATATGCATTCTAGGAAGTGGCACACATCATGAGCAAGGACTTACATAATCCAAACCTGTCCATATGAAAGATCTGTATGATAAGAACTTCAAGTCTCTGAAGAAACAAACCAAAGAAGATCTCAGAAGATGGAAAGATCTTCCATGCTCATGGATTGGCAGGATCAATATAGTAAAAAATGGCTATCTTGCCAAAAGCAATCAACAGATTCAACGCAATCCTCATCAAAATTCCAACTCAATTCTTCAACAAATAAGAAAGGGCAATTTGTAAATTCATCCGGAATAACAAAAAACCTAGGATAGCAAAATCTCTTCTCAATGATAAAAGAACCTCTGGTGGAATCACCATGCCTGACCTAAAGCTGTACTACAGAGCAATTGCGATAAAAACAAACAAACAAACAAACAAACTACATGGTACTGGTATAGCGACAGACAAGTAGACCAATGGAATAGAATTGAAGACCCAGAAATGAACCCATACACCTATGGTCACTTGGTCTTTGACAAGGGAGCTAAAACCATCCAGTGGAAAAAAGATAGCATTTTCAACAAATGGTGCTGGCACAACTGGCGGTTATCATGTAGAAGAATGAGAATTGATCCATTCCTATCTCCTTGTACTAAGGTCAAATCTAAGTGGATCAAGGAACTCCACATAAAACCAAAGACACTGAAACTTATAGAGGAGAAAGTGGGGAAAAGCCTCGAAGATATGGTCACAGGAGAAAAGTTCCTTAATAGAACAGCAATGGCTTGTGCTGTAAGATCGAGAATCGACAAATGGGACCTCATAAAATTGCAAAGTTTCTGTAAGGCAAAAGACTCTGTCAATAAGACAAAAAGGCCACAAACAGATTGGGAAAGAATCTTTACCAATCCTAAATCAGATAGGGGACTAATATCCAATATATAAAAAGAACTCAAGAAGGTGGACTTCAGAAAATCAAATAACCCCATTAAAAATGGGGTACAGAGCTAAACAAAGAATTCTCACCTGAGAAATACCGAATGGCAGAGAAGCACCTGAAAAAATGTTCAGCATCCTTAATCATCTGGGAAATGCAAATCAAAACAACCCTGAGATTCCACCTCACACCAGTCAGAATGGCTAAGATCAAAAATTCAGGTGACAGCAGATGCTGGCGAGGATGTGGAGAAAGAGGAACACTCCTCCATTGTTGGTGGGATTGCAAGCTAGTACAACCACTCTGGAAGTCAGTCTGGCAGTTTCTCAGAAAATTGACATAGTACTACAGGAGGATCCCACAATACCTCTCCTGGGCATACATACAGAAGATGTTCCAACTGGTAATAAGGACATGCTCCACTATGTTCATAGCAGCCTTATTTATAATAGCCAGAAGCTGGAAAGAACCCAGATGCCCCTCCACAGAGGAATGGATACAGAAAATGTGGTACATTTACACAATGGAGTACTACTCAGCTATTAAAAATAATGAATTAATGAAATTCCTAGGCAAATGTATGGGCCTGGAGGGTATCATCCTGAGTGAGGTAACCCAATCACAAAAGAATTCACATGATATGTACTCACTGATAAGTGGATATTAGCCCAGAAACTTAGAATACTCAAGATACAAGTTGCAAAACACATGAAACTCAAGAAGAATGAAACCAAAGTGTGGTCACTTTGCCCCTTCTTAGAATTGGGAACAAAGCACCCATGGAAGGAGTTACAGAGACAAAGTTTGGAGCTGATACGAAAGGATACACCATCTAGAGACTGCCATACCCAGGGATCCATCCCATAATCAGCATCCAAACACAGACACCATTGCATATGACAGCAAGATTTTGCTGAAAGGACCCTGATATAGCTGTCTCTTGTGAGGCTATGCCTGGCAAACACAGAAGTGGATGCTCATAGTCAGCTATTGGATGGAACACGGGGCCCCCAATGGAGGAGCTAGATAAAGTATCCAAGGAGCTAAAGGGGTCTGCAACCCTATTGGTGGAACAATAATATGAACTAACCAGTACCAGAAAGATTTTGCTGAAGGAACCCTGTTATAGCTATCTCGTATGAGGCTAGACCTGGCAAATACAGAAGTGGATGTTCAGTCTTCTATAAGATGGAACACAGGGTCCCCAATGGAGAAGCTAGAGAAAGCACCCAAGGAGCTGAAGGATCTGCAACTCTACAGGTGGAACAACCATATGAACTACCCCAGAGCTCATATCTCTAGCTGCATATGTAGCAGAAGATGGCCTAGTTGACCATCACTGAGAAGAGAGGCCCCTTGGTCTTGCAAACTTTATATGCCTCAGTACAGGGGAACACCATGGCCAAGAAATGAGGGTGGGTGGGTAGGGGAGTGGGGCGGGGAGGGTATGGGGGACTTTTGGGTTAGCATTTGAAATGCAAAATAAGAAAATACCTAATTAAAAAATGAAACCCCCAAATAATAATTAGGTCTGTGAACACTCTCGCTTAAATTGTTGACTGTCAATCCTGGAGGTGAGTCTTTGCCATTGTTTCCTTCCACTTAAGGTTATCTTGTTGTGCAAATTTTATATGAGCCTCTATTTCCAACTCGAATTCTGATATAGGAGGCTAAGAACATGGAACAACCCATCCCAGTATTTCAGCCTCTCTGATTCTGGGATGTTTATAGGCATGCATTACCAGGCCCTACTCCAATTGTGAATTATGGAGACAATGAAGAACATGGCAGATGTTTACCATGTATATCCTGATAGTAAAAATTTGATAATATCATTCAGTTAAAAATTATTCTTGAAGATTTTACTTTATTTTTATTCATTTACTTTATGTATGTGAGTACACTGTTGCTATCTTCAGACACACCAGGAGAGGACATCAAATCCCATTACAGTTGTGAGCCACCATATAGTTGCTGGGAATTGAATCCAGGACTTCTGGGAAGAGCAGTCAGTGCTCTTAACCACTGAGCTATCTTTCCAGTCCCTGAAGATTTTATTTTTAACTGTGTGTATGGGTGTATATATTCCAGAAAAGGTGTTAGATCCCCAGGAACTACAATTACTGGTGATTGTGAATAGCCTGGCCTTGGGGCCATGAGCCAAAACGGGTTCCTTTGCAAGAGTAGACCATGCAACAGCAAAGCCATCTTCCCAGCCCCTTAGAACCATTATTTTTATTGTGTTCACTTTCCAGGCTTAGTGCTGCATGTGAACTCCAGATGCTCCTGTTTGAGGCACAGATTTGAGTCCGGGAAGTAGCTGCTGGAGTTTACAGGTTCTTACAACTCTTTACAACTGGTTGTACAGAGCACGTAAATAGTGACAGTGTGGAGACATCTATTAAAGGAGAGATCCTGATGAGCTCAGGGTGGCACCATGCTGGGACTATGGCCTGGCTCTAAGAGAGGAAGGAATTGGCTCTGCATGCCATTTTCTATGATGTTTGCTCAGTGCCAACACAATTCCCCATGTTCTAACAAAGCTAGGTCTTCCTGAGCATGCTCCCTTGGTTGAGTGAAGCCCAGGTGGGGAAGGGCTTCCAGTCTTCCACCTATCATGGTAATCTCTAGATCCCCTTTCTTCTCCCAGTCCCCTGTTCTGACTCATAACAGTTTAGACTGCTGCTATAAAATATGGGAAATATTTTTCTTTTGGCTACAAGTTATATTGTAAAATTGACAAATATCTGTAATGTACTGAGTTTTAGCTATGTGTGCTGGTAGGAATGAGCCTAAGACCTTGTGAACACTAAGCAGGTACCCACCACTGAGCAACACTCCCAGCCAGCAGTGTAGGTCTGTTCTTTGTTTTGTTTACTTTTGTTTTTGTTTTGTTGTTGTTTTTGATTTTCTGATTATTTTGAGACAGAAATTCACTGTGTAGCCTCGGCTATCCTGGAACTCATTCTGTAGACGAGTGTCTTAGTTAGGGTTTTACTGCTGTGAACAGACACCATGACCAAGGCAAGTCTTATAAAAACAACATTTAATTGGGGCTGGCTTACAGGTTCAGAGGTTCAGTCCATTATCATCAAGGTGGAAGCATGGCAGTATCCAGGCAGGCATGGAGCAGGCAGAGCTGAGAGTTCTACGTCTTCATCCAAAGGCTGCTAGTGGAAGACTGACTTCCAAGCAACTAGGGTGAGGATCTTAAGCCCACACCCACAGTGACACACACTCCAACCAGGTCACACCTATTCCAACAAGGCCACACCTCCAAATGGTGCCACTCCTTGGTCCAAGAATATACAAACCATCACAACTAGGCTGGTCTCAAACTCACAAAAATTCACCTGCCTCTGCCTCTGCCTCTGCCTCTGCCTCTGCCTCTGCCTCTGCCTCTGCCTCTGCCTCTGCCTCTGCCTCTGCCTCTGCCTCTGCCTCTGCCTCTGCCTCTGCCTCTGCCTCTGCCTCTGCCTCTGCCTCTGCCTCTGCCTCTGCCTCTGCCTCTGCCTCTGCTTCTTCCTCTAGGGTGCTTGAATTAAAGGCATGCTTTGTCATTATCATCCAGCTAGTTTTGTTTACATTTTTTTTTGAGACAGTGGCTCACTGTATATCCCGGACTAACATGGAATGCAATATAGACTGCAGGTTAGCATCAAATATGTGTCTTCACCTTTTTTCATCTGGAGTGCTGAGCTAACAGGCCTGCATCACCATGCCTGGTTTTCTATCTTACTTCAGGTAAGAACAGAAGATACAAGCTGCTCAGGGAAGTTTGAGGGCAGGTGACTGAAAACCAATAGTTTCCTTGACTGTAAACCAAAAGTAGCCAGACTGATACGACACCACCTCCTAAATGATTCCAGGGTCTTGACACTTGAGGAGATGAAAGTGCTAGGAAGATAATAGAGGCTAGTGACCTTAAAGGCAGTCGAGGATGGTCCACTCCCTTACGGCTGGCTTTGGACACCACTTCCCATCACAAGGCTACTTCCTCTTGGCAAAAAGAATGAACTCTGAGTTCTACTTCTGGCCCCAGGTTGAGACAGGACACTCTTATCTGTTCCAAAAATTGTGAAGTCGATTATTACTGTCTTCTCCTTTTAGAGTTAATCTAGCTAGGCCTATGAGTCACCTGNCCAGGGGCCTACACCTGATTTACCTGAAGACAAACTAAAGAGCAGGGAGGAATACTTATCCCCTTGTGGAGAACATATACTTCTCAGAAGCTCCCCCAACAACCCTACCACCACCTGCAGTGGCTTCCACAAGGAAAGTGCTACTCCTGCCCACTGTTCTGAATTCTAAGTTTAAAGTGTGACTTGTGCCCTGCTTTCTCTTTCTCTCACACCAGTCCAAACTCTAAGCCTGCTTTTCCTGACACTCTGGTCTTCCTGTTTCCCTGCAGACTCCCTGCCCACTCTCCATGCAGATGCTCGCTGACCTTCACTGCTGAACTTGCCTGTTTTTTTTTTGGATCCATTCTCAAAGGCATGCCCTTGTCTTTTCCTTCCCTTCCTTCCTGACAGCTGCCAGGATTTACAGTGTGCCTGCCCTGTGGTTTTCCACGCAGACTCTAAGAAAATGGTCCTCTAGATTCCTTCTGAGTCCTTTAAATTTTTGTTTTTGTTATAGACTAAAAACCTTCAAAAAAGAATTCCAGTTTTCCTGGCAAGACATCGTGTGTGTGTGTGTGTGTGTGTGTGTGTGTGTGTGTGTATGTATGTGATTTCGTGTGATTGTGAATGTGTGTGAGTGTGGGTGAATGTATGTGAAGTGTGAGTTCATATATGTGTGTGTGTTGTGAGTGCAGATGCACACAGGCCACAGAGCTCGTTGAAAGTCTTTTAGATGTCGGTTTGTTTCTTTCCAAACTCCCTCTACAGTGGGATACAGGGATCAACGCAAGTCATCAGGCTCCTAAGACATGTACTTTTACACACTGAGCCAAACCTCTTGCTCTCTGACTCTTCCAGTTTTAAAGTTTGTTAATACCTATTTTTTGTAAATTATTTTATTTATCTTTATGCCTATGAGTACTATATCTGCATGTATAACTGCATGACAGAAGAAAGTATCAGATCATATTACAGATGGCGGTATGCCACAATGTGATTGCTGGGAATTAAACTCAGGACCGCTGGAAGAGCAGCCAATGCCCTTAACCATTGAGCCATCTCTCCAGTCCTTATTAATACTTCTTGATCACTTAATTACTCCCCTAATGTAGAACATTTAAGCCATTGCCCTCTTTTCTTCATAAATAAAAATAAATTCAATGTTCAATATTCTTAAAATAACATCAATAAATCTTTCCCACATTTTTCTTATTTCTTCAGAGTAAATTCCAGAAGTAAGAATTGCCGACTCAACCACATGCATCCACCATGGATTCTGGTGTCTGTCAGGCACTGTCTCTAGTTAACGGTCCCCTGAGGTCCTTTTACCTTCAGTTCAGTCAGGTTCCTGCTTCTTCCTCGGGTGGTTTCCTGCAATGAGATTTCACATATCAGCACTTTGTGTCTCTCTAACAGGAACTAAAGTCGATTACGAACTGAGACCTGATGTTCTAAGGGAGAATGAGTTTCCATGGCTTCCCAGCCCAGCATCCCAGTGACATCCAGGGTGACAGGCATGAGCTGTGAGGAGAGGCTCCAGTAGTGGGCACAAGTAGCTGATACTTCCTTGAAACAGGTTTTGTGGCTCCATCAGAGCCCACTGGACAATGGCTGCTTGAAGTTCTCCAAGAGTATGCTATCGTTCAAAGCCACACATATGTCTACTTCTTTCCAACATCCACCCCAACCCAACCCAGTAACCTTGAAAACAATAATTTACAGAATTCTCAAAGCATGTTATTTCTCAAGGAACTTAGCCAATATTTGTGCCCCCTTTCTTTATCTGGTATGTAGTAAATTAACTCTGTAAGTTGGGATTTTTTAAGAGTAACCCAAGTAAATGCTAGTAATTTTGCCATTTATGTCAGATTGTGTTTTCTCTCAGTTAACCAGCCCCTTCTAGTGGTTATCTGGTTAATTGTCACTTTCCCTTGAGTTTTAGAAATTTTGAATCATCTGTACAATGAAACAGTGCTTTTCAAATAAATTAAATCAAAGACTTACCAATAGAAAGGATCAAGTAGAAGTAGAATATTAGGTTTATCCTAATATTAGATATTAAAGTATTAGATAAAATGGAAGACCTGGACCATTCAAGGAAAGAATATGTAAACTCTTTAAAAGCACATGAAAGGAGCATGCAAGACCTTTGGGACATCATGAAAAAACCAACGTCTTCTAATTATAAGCACAGAAGAAAGGGAAGAATCCAAAGTCAGCAGTCATGCCAGCTAGTGTTATATCAATTTGACACAATATATAGTAATCTGTAAGGAGAGAGTCTCAATTGAGAGACTGCTGCATAAAATCAGGCTGTGGGTCATTTTTTAAATTTATGATTGATAGAGAAAAGGCCAGACTATTGTGGATGGTGCCATCCCTAGGCTGATGATCTAGATTCTGTAAGAAAGCAGGCTGAGCAAGCCATGGAGAAGCAAGCCAATAGGTAGCACTCCTCCATGGCTTCTGAATCAGCTCCTGCCTCCAGGTTCCTGCCTTGTTTGAGTTCCTGTCCCAACTTCCTCCAATGATGGACTATGATGTGGAAGTATAAGGTGAATGTTATTTCCTTCCCAGCTTGGTTTTTGGTCATGGTGTTTCATTGCAACTATAGAAACCCTAACTAAGACACCAATTTAAATTACTATGCTTAACAAAACTATCTTTCATAGTTGAAGGACAAAGAAAAACTCTTCAAGATATAAACAGGGTCAAAGAATTCTTTTTCAGTAAGTCAGCACAACAAAGAAGCAATACTTTGGACTGAAAATAAGCATAGCCAAGAGACTAAAGAAAATAAACAAAATTATAATTACTGAAACACAAAGTAGGACTAAGACCACAAACAACAATGAAATGGCAGCACTCAACACACGCTTTCAATAATAACTTTATATTAATGGTCTCAACTCCTTGATTGGTTAGCATTTTTTGTCACCTTAACAAAAACTAGGTCATGTGGGAAGAATGAGCCTCAACTGAGAAACTGCCTTCATCAGAGACCATTACAGAGAATGACAGCTAGTCAAAATGCAGAGAACACATGGTCTTGGGTGCCCAGGCACAACTGATACATCTACAACATGAGCCTTGCCCCTAAGGCACAGAGAACGTCTCAGGAGAGGGGGCCAGGAGACTTTAAGAGCCAAAGAAACAGGAAGTCTGTTGTGAGTCTATGGCTCCTAAATGACAGGGGAGCATCATTCATGACCCTCAACAAAGTGGCAGCCTAAACAAGTAATGAATGATGACAACACCAATAGACATGCTGACATGGAGGGGATCTCCCAGAGCCCTGCCCTAGACAAAAAGCTAAGGATAACAAAGGAATGTTAAGATCAGAGAAACAGTTTTCCCAGACATCAGCCCCCTGATGTCTAATACCAAGTGTGGACCCTCAAATCATATGCAAACAAGTAACACCAAACAAATACCACCAAATGGACTAGGAAGGCTGTTTTTTAAATATATTTAGGCACACACACACACAATATACACAATTTCAGGGCTGAGCACTTGGTGTTGTATAACCATTATTGTTGTGAAATGGACAAAAGTATCTTAAGCAAAAGGGACCAGGAACCAAGCAGGCATTGCTGTCCTAAAACCTAACAAAGTAGAAGAGATAAAGGAAGATACTTCATTTTAATCAACAATTAACCAAAAAGATATTACACATATGCACAAAATTCTAGCACTTCCAATTTAATAAAAAGTATACTACTGGGTCTCAAAACAGACTAACTCCAACTCAATGATAGTAGATTATTTTAATGCCTCACTTTCTCTAATAGTCAGGTCTTTTGAATAACAACAAAAACAATCCTATCTAACCATATGCAATCAAGCTTAAAATCAACAGCAAATGAATCTCTGGTGATTACAGAAACTCATGGGGACTTAGCAACACATTGTGTGTTACATCTTAGCAACACATTGAGTGATAAATAGGTCAAGAAAAAAATCAAGAATGAAAGAAAATACTGTAATTAAATGAAAATGAAAGGACAACACAATAAAACTTCTTGGACATATTAAGAGAAATTTTAAAAGAAAAATGTATAGCACTAAGGGCCTACATTAAGAAATCATAAAGAGTACAAATAAATGGCTTAATGGTACAAATAAGAAATTTGGAAAAACAAGAGCAAACCAGGCCCAAACCAGAGACAGAAGAAATAATAAGAACTAGAGCATGAGTTAACGAAATAGAAACAAAGAATCACTAAATCTAAGATCTACTTTTTTGAGAAGATGAACAAGATTGACAGTTCTTTGTCTCAATCCACCAAAAGAACAGGAGAAGAGACACAAATTAATAAAATTAGAGATGAACAGAGAAACACTAAAACAGGCATCAAAAAATTCAGAGCATCATAAGTGAATGCTTTGAAAACTTATGCCACAGTAACTTGGAAAATCTAAAGGAAATGGGAAGATTTCTAGATTCAAACTCTCAAAGTTAGGCCAAGAAGAGATCAATAACCCAAAGAAACCCATAATAAATAAGGAGATCAAATAATAATAAAAATCCTTCTGTGTAAACAGAGCCCAGCTCCAGATAGATTCACAGAAGAATTCTACTGTACTTTCAAAGAACTCCAACCATTACTTTCAAATTATTCAAAGCATAGAGACACTTTCAATCCTCTTCGATTGGTATTTCTTTGGCACCAAAACGACATGGAGACACAGCAACACATCTCATGAGCACAGATGCAAACGTTCTCAATAAGATACTCACAAACCAAATAACAGCACATATCAAAGATTTCCTCCGATACAATCAAATTGGCTTTTACCCCAGAGATGCAGGGATGGCTCTACACTTGTATGTTAACAAATGTAATATAAATCACTGACAAACATTGCATAACCATCTATCATGAGAGATGCAAAAAAGGCCTTTGACAAAATTCAACATGGATTTATGATGAAAGTCCTAGAGAGAGAAAGACTGGAGGGAACACACTTCAACGTAATAAAGCCTGTGGATGACAAACTCATAGCCAACATCATCCTTACAGGACAGGGAAGCTGCACCCATGCACCCATGGTAGCTCAACAATATGGCTGGGTAAACAAGACCTGGAGAAGGACACCTGTATGACATGCCAGTGTGGACAGGGAAAATGTCACAGGGCCTCATCTCTGTAAGAAGAAGTGTAGGCTGCTGGGAGGAGAATTATTCTTCATCAGGGACAAGCCCTTAAAGTGTTATCTAATCACAAGTGCTCAGCCCCAAACACATACACATATGAGCAACAGTAGATGGACTCAGTAAGTGTGTGTGTGTGTGTGTGTGTGTGTGTGTGTGTGTGTGTGTGTGTGATAATTAAAGAAAGGCTCTGGAATTTGAGAGGCAGTTTGGTGGGATGGGAGAGGGGTGGGTTGAAATAATGTAAACAGAGTACTCAGATATGAAGTTATCAAATAATGAAATATAACAAAATGAAGAACACCTTCATATAAGCATATGGCCAATCCACCCACTTCAACACTCTCAAAGGAATATCAAATCTGCTTCTAGGTAGAGTTAAATCTTTCACATCATGCTTTATCAACCTCATTCAATTTGGAATTTTCCTAGCTACTACATTTTTGTGAAAGCTGCGGGTCAGGGCCTTGATTTATAGTGTTTGGCAGCCTCTAAGTTGGCACCATTCTGCCTCAGCTTTTTAAGTGTTGGACTATAAGCATGTGCCACCATACCTGGTCAAGTTGAATCTTTTAAGACAAGGCACACTCTTTCATCAGATAATATCCAGGAGGAGTTTCCTTAGTGAAATAGATACCACATATGACTATCCCTAACAAGGTAAAAACAAAAACAAAAACAAAACCCCTCCTTGTCATAAGTATTAAAATGACCAGCATTGGTCGCCTGGAGTTCTATCAATCCTCAAGTCTTTGACTAGTTATATTTACAGTTGTCTCATGATCTCTCTCTCTTTCTCTCTCTCTCTCTCTCCAAACACACACACACACACACACACACACACACACACACACACACACACACACACATCGTTTCCTTAGCAATTAAGAGACAAAGGTCATGTTCTTATCTATAGACACAGTTACCCAACGCTAGCTTCCTGCTCCTTCCCTGTAGAGAAGGAGCTGGCCCTGCCTTGACAGACTAAGGCTAGGCTTAGTTACTTTCATTTCCCCTCACACAGCCTGGAGTTACCTTTTCTGTTGCTGGGATAAAATAACCCTGACAAAAGCAGTTCACAGAAAAGAAGGCTTATTCTGGCTTACAGTATGAAGATCTGTATCTCAAGGTGGCACAGAAGGCTTGGCAGGAGCAGGAAGCCAGCTGGTCACAGTGCATCAGCAGCAAGGGGGCAGAGAAAATGAACAGGAAGTGGCACCAGGCTATAGAGTCTCCAGTGGCCCACACCCTCCACCATGCTCCACCTCTTAAAGGATCCAAACTCTTACCCAGCAGTGTCACCAGCTGGAAACCAAATTCTCAAACCATGAGCTGCCTGTGTGGGTATTTCACATTCAGACCACAGTGTAGGCCCAGACACAGTGTCTTCTACTAACATCTGCATCTGAACACCCTCCTTCCACCCTCTCTTTCCTGTCAACTTTTGTTTTTAATTTTCTAAAATTATTTTATTTACCATGTGTCTATGAACAGGGACTGTTTTTGATCTATCTTAGGAACTCACCAGGATCCAATGGGATCTTCACCTCAATGATTTATTCTAATCAGCTTACATAGATCCCACCTCGAAAACAATCAAGTTTCCACTCCTAGAATAGTACAATGGGTATTCCATTTCAACACCTGATCCTTTGATCCTTTATAGAACTCTCAAATCATCGTGAGATGGCTAATCTTGGTTTTCAACCTTACTACACTTTCAATCAAATAGAATTCAAACTCTGGGCATTTCTGAGAGTAGTTTTGTTGATCAGGTTACTTGAAGGAGGAAGACTCATTCTAACAGTAGGGAGTACTCTCTGGTAGCTGCCCAGATAAAAAGACACAGAAGAAGGACATTGGTGTGCCCTCACTATCACTGGGCAAGTTCATCTATCTTGTTGCTGTGGCACTTCTTCATTGGTATTAGAACCATCTCCTGCATGATTAAAAGGTAGACTGAAACCAGCAGCTTTTCAGGAATCCTCTAGGACTCCAGTGCCAAGTTGAGACTGCTGAGACATCCAGTCTTGTAGACTAAACAACTAACTACCAATTCTCAGCCATTCTAACAATGACTGTCACACACATCATAGGACAATATGTCTCACATAGCCATTGTTAGACTATCCAGACTATATCCTGTATGTCAGTCTCATAAATCCCATGTATTTGGTTATATACCCATATCTATCTATCTATCTATCTATCTATCTATCTATCTATCTATCTATCTACTGTCTGTCTGTCTGTCTGTCTATCTATCTATCTTTAAATGTAGACCTACATCTGTATAGCCTATCAGTTCTATTCCTTTAGAGAACTCTGACTAGAACAGAAGGGAGAGCTTGCTGGGAAAAAGGAGTAACAACTATAAAGCCCCTTGAGTAAGACTATATATAAATATTTTTGTTGCAGGGCATAAGTGAATCAGTCTCAAACTGACTAGAAAACATCCTAGCTTTTACAGTGCCAGAAGATGCTATGCAGACTGCAGGAAGTTGTGAGGAGGGCATCAATGATCTTCTCAGTGCTGGTCTCTGCTTGCTATATCACCACTATTCCACTAGGCCAAGGATTTCTTCTTGTGCAATAATGCCATGTCTTCGATGACATAGCAAACCTCATTCTGATTACATTTGAGGGCAGTCTACTGAAGGGAATTTCCTGCCTGGTTTTGTAATCCTTGTCCAAAGTGTTCATGGCTGGGGAGGTAGGTCATAGACCCTAGAGTAGACCCACTGTAGCACAAATAGAACACACATGCACACACACACACACACACACACACACACACACAGTCACTCACACCAGTTAATCAGTTAATCTTGAAATGCCTTGGATAACACAATGACTGGGCACTCTTAATTTTTTCTCTACTACCCCAGGCCCAGTCAGGGAAGTGGCCAGAGGAAACTCACATTGCTGGTTGGCTTTACGTCCTCCACTACTGTGCCCCCTTCTCCTCCTCCTGATTCTCTCTCCATCCTTCCCTTGCAATTCTGTGTCTTTCCCTGTCATCAGCTATTGGCTACTGGCATCTCTATTGATAGACCAAAATCCAATTAGGAGCAAGGACCTTCAGCCCCAGTAAATACAGATTCCTGATCAAAGAATCAGGACCACCCTTTACACACCACTATTGCTCTTTTGCTGGCTGGCTATGTTGTTTAAGGTCTTTTTAAATATTTCTGTTTATACTTGTAGACCCAGGCTCCTCCAACCTTAGTTAGAGAAACTTCTTTTTGCAGCCAGTAGCAGTTGATGTTGAGATGTGTAACTCATCAATGTGCTGAGAGTAAGTGCATTAGTTGGGGTTCTCTAAGGTAACAGAACTAATAGTTCACACACACACACACACACACACACACACACACACTCACACTCACACTCAATTTAGTGGCTTACAGGCTGTTGATCAGTTCATCTAGTTCAACAATAACTGTTCCTTCTCACAAAGGCCAATAATCTGGTTCAGTCTACAAGGCTGGAAGCCTCAGCTGCTCATCAGTCTACACTGGAATCCCCAAGAAGAAAGTTCTAGTACTAGTGAAGGAATGCCTCAGCAACAGGATAGATGGAACTTTTTTTTCCAGTAAAAGTGAGGGGAAGCAGGATTAAAGCAAAAAACATCCTTCTTTCGTGTCTTTTATGTAGGTTGACACTTGAAGGCATGGCCCTGATTTAGGGTGGTTCTTCCCACTATAAGCAATCCAATCAAGAAAATCCATTACAGTTGTACCCAGCTGTTTGATTTTTATATAATTCCAGATGTAACAAAATTAACAGCCAAGATTAGTCATTATAGTAAGAGATTGAGTGCTGACCCCTAAATGGCACGTCTTTCCTGGTGCCTCCCCCTGTACTACCAAGGCTCAAGAATGTTGTGGAAGAGGGGTTAAAAATGATGTAAGAGAGGGATGATGGGGAGGAGTGCCATGAAGTGAAAACCACCGAATTTGATGTGACTATTGCACTCATGAACTCACACCAGCTGTGGTTAATGGCACAAGATCTACACATAACCAGTTCAGTTAAAATTCTCTCATGGATGAATGTCTTCTCTGGCCCTCATTCCTCACTGAAGAGCTGTAGGCAGTTGATAAATGCAGGAGGAAGGAGAATCATTCTTTTTTTTTTTCAAAATGTGTAGCCACTGATAGTTTTCCCAAGCTCCAGTTGATGGTCCCATACCCACACTCATATGGACAGCACTAATTGACTTAGTGGGAGGGAGGGAGGGGAGGAGGGAGATAGATAGATAGATAGATAGATAGATAGATAGATAGATAGATAGATAGATGAAATATGAAGTTAGGCATGTACTATAGAGATTTTGTAGGGTTTTATGAGGAAATAGATGAGATGATAGGTATTATCATGTTTCATTATCTCTGTGTATAAAAATTTAAAGAATAAAGAAAAATTAATATTAAAAATAGCAAAAATGTGTTCATAGAATATTCAGAGAATAGGAAAGAAGCCAGTACAGTCATAGTAAGAAGAAGGAGAGATTAAGGAAATGGAGATAAAAGAGAGCCAAGACTAGGGCATATATAGGGCATACTTGAGTTTACACTATTAACTCTGACTGTGGAGATGATTGAAAAATAGTAAAATAGTGAGGTAGTGACAGATCATGATTTGACTTCAGAAAAAAGCCTTCTCACTTAATGATAGAACTATACCATGTGTTTCAAGGAAGAAAGTAGGCTAATCATGTGAGATCTGCTATACTTTCAAAGTGGAGCCTCCAGGATTTGCCAGTAGGTTATATGTAAAACATAAAAGAGATAAACTAACGATAACTCCCAGGATTTTATTAAGTAACTAGAAGAACAAAGGGAGAGTTTCAAGAGATGGAAGAGTCATAGTCTGTCTTAGTTACTGTTCCATTGCTAGAAACCATGACCAAGGCACCTCTTGTAGCATTCAACTGGGGCCTTCTTACAGCTTTAGAGGTGGTTAGCCCATGATCTTCATGGTGGGAAGCAGACACGCATGACACTGGGGCAGTAGCTGAGAGCTTTACATCTTGATCTGAAGGCAATTGGCAGAGAGAGAAACTGAGACTTGCATGGGCTTTTGCACCTCAAGACCCACCCAAGCCATACACCCCCTCCAAAAAGGCTACATCTTCGAATCCACCAACTGTAGACCAAACATGCAAACACATGAGCCCATGGGAGATATTTTCCACTCAAATCACCAGAGCCTTTCTTTATGGAAGAAAGGGGGTTATTTGGGCATATGTCCCAGAAGGCTAAGAGTCCATCATGGTGGGGAGACATGCAGCAGGCATGGCAGGAGTGTGAAGCTGAAGATACACATCTTGAACCAGAGTTGAAGCACAGAGAGCAAATTGTGAACAGGGATAGGTCTTACACTCTCAAAGCCCTTCCTAGATCACACCTCCTAAGCTTCCACGAGGAGCATGACCAACTGGAGACCAAATAATTAAACACATGAGCTTAGGGGGAAACATTGTTATTCAAAACACCATAACCACTGACCAACATCTTCAGCACAAAAATACTTATGTGGAAAAAAAATAACAATCAAGATTTTAAAATGGAAATTTCCATTAGGAAGAATTGGATATGAATTGAGTAGTTCAGGGCCTATGTCTTAGTTAGAGTTGGAAATGGTGAGGTAGAGACTGAGAATTTAAAGCCAGTCAGCTGGATGAGGTGGTCCATGAAGTGTGCATACACAGAGACAAAGCCAGGAGACCTCAGATCTCCCCAGGAGTTAGAGAGGAGAAACAACGGAGGATTCAGCTGGCGCTCTCTGAGGAAAGCTGGAGTGGTTGATACCCGAGGAGCGGGTGCTTCCTGGAGGCCAGCGACGAGCAGAGAAGTTGGCTGCTGAGTTTTGCAAGGACGAGGCAGGCAAGTCCGTCATAATTCCTGCTTCACAGAAAAGTCTGTCAGGTATTCTGGGCCAGAAGGCACAAGAAGATATTCCAATGACTCAGAGAACTTTGTGGGTGACTGTCCAGACATCCAGCTTTCTGGACATTTTATATGTCATTTTTATAGTTTTAAAGGTGCTTGCCAGCACTTCCTGCATATTCAGGTAATATTTCTTCCTTCTCAGGTCTGTGGTGAGGCTGAGAATGAAATAGTGACAGTCTTACACTTAAGCTTAAGTTGTGCAGGATTAAGGTCTAAGGCCCAAGATGTTTTTAGGTTGGTAATGCAACCAATTTCTTTTTCTTTTCCATTTTTTATTAGGTATTTAGCTCATTTACATTTCCAATGCTATACCAAAAGTCCCCCATACCCACCCACCCCCACTCCCCTATCCACCCACTCCCCCTTTTTGGCCCTGGCGTTCCCCTGTACTGGGGCATATAAAGTTTGCGTGTCCAATGGGCCTCTCTTTCCAGTGATGGCCGACTAGGCCATCTTATGATACATATGCAGCTAGAGTCAAGAGCTCCGGGGTACTGGTTAGTTCATAATGTTGTTCCACCTATAGGGTTGCAGATCCCTTTAGCTCCTTGGGTTCTTTCTCTAGCTCCTCCATTGGGAGCCCTGTGATCCATCCATTAGCTGACTGTGAGCATCCACTTCTGTGTTTGCTAGGCCCCGGCATAGTCTCACAAGAGACAGCTACATCTGGGTCCTTTCGATAAAATCTTGCTAGTATATGCAATGGTGTCAGCGTTTGGATGCTGATTATGGGGTGGATCCCTGGATATGGCAGTCTCTACATGGTCCATCCTTTCATCTCAGCTCCAAACTTTGTCTCTGTAACTCCTTCCGTGGGTGTTTTGTTCCCAATTCTAAGGAGGGGCATAGTGTCCACACTTCAGTCTTCATTCTTCTTGAGTTTCATGTGTTTAGCAAATTGTATCTTATATCTTGGGTATCCTAGGTTTGGGGCTAATATCCCCTTATCAGTGAGTACATATTGTGTGAGTTCCTTTGTGAATGTGTTACCTCACTCAGGATGATGCCCTCCAGGTCCATCCATTTGGCTAGGAATTTCATAAATTCATTCTTTTTAATAGCTGAGTAGTACTCCATTGTGTAGATGTACCACATTTTCTGTATCCATTCCTCTGTTGAGGGGCATCTGGGTTCTTTCCAGCTTCTGGCTATTATAAATAAGACTGCTATGAACATAGTGGAGCATGTGTCCTTCTTACCAGTTGGGGCATCTTCTGGATATATGCCCAGGAGAGGTATTGCTGGATCCTCCAGTAGTACTATGTCCAATTTTCTGAGGAACCGCCAGACTGATTTCCAGAGTGGTTGTACAAGCCTGCAATCCCACCAACAATGGAGGAGTGTTCCTCTTTCTCCACATCCTCGCCAGCATCTGCTGTCACCTGAATTTTTGATCTTAGCCATTTTGACTGGTGTGAGGTGGAATCTCAGGGTTGTTTTGATTTGCATTTCCCTGATGATTAAGGATGTTGAACATTTTTTCAGGTGCTTCTCTGCCATTCGGTATTCCTCAGGTGAGAATTCTTTGTTCAGTTCTGAGCCCCATTTTTTAATGGGGGCAACCAATTTCTTATGATAGAAATTTATTTAGGGACAGAATTCTGAATTTGCCAAGATAGGATAGGTAGCAGAATACTTCCTCCAAGGTTGCCAAATCCATATGAACTGGAGATTATGAATGTAATCTTACCTGGTGGTTCTCACAATTGTTATTATTGTTTATAGCTTATTATTGTAAGATAAAGAGTCTTTTATTGGACTAAAAGGAGAAAATGTAAAGATAATATATTATGTACTGTATGGAAGTATCAACTGTTAATAAAGAGCAGAAGGCCTATTAGCTAAGGCAGGTAAAAGGAGGTGGAGTCCTGGTAAAGAAAGAGGAACTCTGGGATAGGGTCAGTCAAGGGAGATTCTCCCCAAACTCTAAGGACACAGACACATGAAACAGGAGAGGTAACCAGCCGTGCAGCATTTATAGAATAGAATAAATGGGTTAATTCAGTTATGGGCTAGTAGGGGAACAAGCATTTATTCATATGTACTTAAGTTTCAGAGTGGTTATTTCAGGAACTGGGGAGCAGGTGGACAACCTCGAGGTTACAGTTTAGTCCATTATTGTCATGGCGGTAAGCATAAAGGCACACAGGCAGACATGGTGCTGGAGACGTAGCTGAGAGTTCTACATCTGAATCTGTAAGCTGCAGGAAGAGAGTGAGATGTTGAACCTGGCTTCTGAAACCTCAAAGCCCATACCCAGGGACACATTTCCTCCGACATGGCCACACCTCCTAATGCCACTTCATAAGCATTCAAATATAAGTCTATGAGGGCCATTCTCACTCAAACCACCACAGTTTACAAAAAATAAAAAATAAATTAAAAAAAAAGAGCTTGGAAGTGAGTTAAATCTTCTAAGGATGTGCAGAGACTTTCAGAAAGGCAGTTGAAATTAGAGGTGATTTTGCTTATGTGGGCAAGGTGAACGGATTTAGGAAGCAGGAGTAGACCGGTATACTTAGGATGTGCTCAGAAAGGGGAGTCTGGAATTTAACTAGTTCTTTGTTTAATTTTTTTCCCTTCATTTTTGAGATTATGATATAATTACAGCATTTCTCCCTGTTCTTTCCTCCCTCTAAAACTTCGCATATAAAAATTTCCATCTTTCCTTGTTTTCTCTCAAATTCATGGCTTCTTTTTGCATTATTGTTACTTACATATATGTATATTTACATACATTATACATATATTGTTACATACATTATATACACCATACACATATACATTAAGCACACATACATTACATATATTATACATATGTTGTACACATATATGTATGTTTATATACATTATACATACAGTATACATATATTTATATACGTATATTTCTAAATGCAATCTTCTACTTCTGTAAAATGTTACTTATACATATGTTTTTGTAATGCGTCCTGGACCCTAGCCTAACAAATGACATGTTGGAGGCACCATTCACACCTTATAACCCAAACATCTGCCAAAAGAGGAAAAAAAAAACCCCAATCAATCAATCAAGACCTGGCCCATAGTTCCTGGATCCAAGAATCTCTAAATGTGCTAACTTGGCTTCTATAGTTCTGCTACTGTTAACTGTTCCTGCTAACTAACCTGTCATCCAGGATGTGGGGCTTGTGTTTAAAAGACAATGGGCAGTGAGGCCTGGGGCTGCATGATCTGGGCAAGGTCCCCATGCAGCCACTGGCTGGTGATAAAAACTTTCTTCTCAGTTTTAAGAGGGTCTATATGTGTTCTCTGGTCTGTGGAGAGCCGTGCCCCGAGCAATCACGTGCGTGCCGCCAGTAATCGCTGTGGAGAGCCGTGCCGCGAGCAATCGCCATTATAAGATGGCGCTGGCCTCCGCTGTGCCTAACTAGTAAACAAGCCTTGTACGCAGGTGCGAGAGTGAACTCACTCCTAGTCACTCCTATTCTCGGGGTGTAATAGTGGGGTGATGGGCGAGCAACGAATCAGGAGCTGTCACGCCATAGCAGGTGCTGAAACGTCACGCTGCGGGCTATAAAAGCGGCGCCATTTTCCCGGTTTGGGATCTTCCTGAGAAGCAAGCAATAAAGCTTTTGCCGCGGAAGATTCCGGTTTGTTGCGTCTTTCTTGCTGGTCGAGTGGGACACAATACTGGTCAACATTTTCGGGGCTGACCATTTGGTATTGGATGACCAACCTGTGTGCTCTTCGGTGGGGAAAACTGTTTCCCCCAATCTCAGTAACCCCTAGTTGCCTGTAGTTCTTTTCCTAGGGTTGGAGCCTCCTGGGCTTTCCCCGTCCAGTTTGGCATAGTCACTGCTGTCATTTTCATTAAGCTCAGACTAGGGCAGCCATGTTGTTTAGACTTTATGAGTATAGAAATTACCAGAAAACACAGTCTCAGAGCAAACTTCCTCATCTTCTGGCTCTTACAGTCTCTCCCCAGCCTTTTCTGCACTGTCTCCTGAAACTTAGGTCCAGGAGTTGTTGGGTAGATGTATTCATTGGGACTGGGCTCTACAAATCTATTCTTTCCATCTGATATGACAGGAAATGGACCAAGACCACTGAACCTCATTAAAATGTTTCCCTTTTTTCTTTTTCAGTGCTAGGGACCAAACCTAGGACCTTCCACACACTAGACCACTAAGCAGCCTCCCCAAGTCTTCCTCAATTTTATTTTGAGGCAATCTCTTTAGACTGCCCAGGCTAGCCTTGAACTTAGTGGGTACTTACTTGGTAAGGGTGTATGATGGAAGGGTAATCTTGGACTTGAGAACCTAGGAACCACACAGCTCTGAGGTCGGACAGTATCCCATGGGAAGAGTATCCTGATTACCCAGGCTGGCAAGTTCCTTTGTTAGAGCTAATGACTGCATTCTACTTTCCCCAAATTTCCCTGTGGTAAATATCTTCATGGTTTCTGTCTTTTCAGTGGACTCTGAAAAATATTAACACATCAAATCATCAAAAAGATAATCAATCCTTCTCAATAGAGATAGCTTAAGTTAATGCTTTAGTGTTAAACTTTTTCCCCCAGTGCTAGAGATGTCACTGAGGACCTTGAAAATACTAAGCAGGCACATTATCTTTAAGCTACACCACAAGCTAGAATTTTGATATCAAGAATAGCAATAACACCAACTTTAGGTGTTTCTGCTCAGATGGAAGGTTATCCTGGGGTTTAGAAGCCTAGGAACCACATGGCTCCTGAAGGACGACAGTGTGGGACAGTGACCCATGGGAAGGGTATCCTGAGACATCAGAACTCGGAACTACAGAGCTCCGAGGAAGCCTTCTCAGCAGAGGCATTAGCGCTCCCAAGGGAGGGTATCTCCTACTGAGCTGAGGAGCTCAAGAGTCTGATCTCTGCTCCTTCTTCACTTCTTCTCTACTTTTTCTCTTCTTTGCTTGTTCTCTTCTCAGCTTCTTCCAACGAGAAAGTTGCTCCAGGCAGTGCATCTTATAAAAGATATTTATTGACAGTAATAATACAGGAGTGTGAGGGACAAAACGAGGGATGGCTGCTCTCTGCTCCCGGGAGTGGACAGACAGGGAATGGACAAAGGGGCAGTGCTTATATAGGATTTCTGAGGAGGCTGGAGAGGAGGGTCTGCCACTGTACACAGTTCCTGCAGTGGTGCTTCACCAAGGTTGTAGGCTAAGGCAGGAAAGAAGATGTCGCTACCGCGGACAGCTCCCAAAGAGTAGCTCCTGCCAAGGAGGGAAAGATGTGTCACCATGGACAGCTCCATGGCATCTGTAGGCTTGAGATGCTGTGGTGCAGGCTGAGATCTTATGGTTGACACCATTTCGACAGGAGCTGCCATTTTGGACAGCCCCTATGGAACATTTTACTGAGAGGGTCATAGGCTGGTGCGGGAAGGAAGGACCTGCCACCTCTTTGATGGCTTTTGTGACTCACTGCTCAGGAACTATACAGACAAAACAAAAATAGTCCAGAAGGAATGAAAAGTAAGAATGCCTCCCATATAACTTCCTACACACAACCAATGCTTTCTTCTTCTTTTTTTTAAGTTAAAAACTTATTTTCAGAAATATTTTCACTCAGATTAATGGAGGCATAATTAGCAAATAATAAAAAAGCATGCATATTTGAGGTATGCCAGGCAGGTGCAAAGTGATGTTTCAATATATAGTATGATGTAATAAATTACTATCATAATTAAGTAGATTAATTGTGTCAGTCGGTATTTTATTGCTGTGAAGAGACACTGTGACCATGATGACTCTTATACAAGAGCACATTTAACCAGGGCTGGCTTACAGCTTCAGAAGTTTAGTTCATTATTACTGTGGTAGAGAATATGCCTGCATGCAGGTAGTCATGGTACTTGGCAGGTAACTGAGAGTTCTACATCTGGATTGGAAGGAAGGCACCATGGAGGGAGGGAGGGAGGGAGGGAGGGAGGGAGGGAGGAGAGAGAGAGAGAGAGAGAGAGAGAGAGAGAGAGAGAGAGAGAGAGACTGGGCCTGGCCCTGAGCACTTGAAATTCAAAGCCTACTACCAGGGACACAAGATCTCCAACAAGTTAATAGTTACTCCAACAAGGCCATACCTCCTAAGAATATCACTCCCAAATGACCAACCATCCACACATTTGAGACTATGGTGGCCATTCCTATTCAAACAAGAAGTCCTTAATAGTTAGAACCATATATACCAAAGACCATGAATTTCTTTCTTTTTTAAGATTTTATTTCTTTATTCTATGTAAGTACACTGTAGCCATCTTTAGACACCCCAGAACAGGGCATCAGATCTCATTACAGATGGTTGTGAGCCACCGTGTGGTTGCTGGGATTTGAACTCAGGACCTTCAGAAGAGCAGTCAGTGCTCTTAACCACTGAGCCATCTCTCCAGCCTGACCATGAGTTTCTAAGAAAATCACAAGGCCATTACAGTTCATGCAAAATTATCAAAAACTCTCATAAACAAAAGCAGTTTTCTCTAAGCCCAATATCCCCCCACCCATTGGCAATAGATGCACAACCACATCAAGGCTAATGAATACACAAAAGTGCTGCAAAGACTAAAGAGCATCTCCTGGAGAGAGAGTCAGCTGCAGCCATGATAAAGTCAACACATGCTTCCTCATGTACAAGGCTGATTCAATCTATAAACAGACCATGTATATCCTCCACCCAGTGCTCCTATGATGTCTTGGCTTTACATAGATCAATGTTCCTTTCACCAGCCCTTTCCTGTTGACCTTGGTATTGGAAGGTTCCTTGTATGAACTTGAAGGAAACTCTAGTCTTTAGACAGGAGAAATATACAAGGACTAAAAAGGCACTGTTCATTGTAGCTCAGTGATGAGCATGTAGATTTTCAAAAAAAATTATCAGCCTTCGGATAGATGGATCAGGGCTTAAGAGCACCTGTAGCTTTTACTGAGGATAAAGGTTTGGTGACCAGCACCCAAATGGAGACTCTTAACTATCTATAACTCCAGACCCAGGAGGGCCCAACATACTTTTCTGACCTCAGCTAGAATTTTAGGAGTTTTAGATATTCTGAACTGTCAGTAGTCTTCAGGAGCATCCTTTACTCCAGGATAACAGGAGAGAATGGGACTATCAATTTCCAGAAGATAATCAAGCGTTTAGACTGGGGGTGTCTTTCCTTCACATCATTAATCACTTTCATGTCCTCTTCATCCAGGAGCCAACTGAGCATGTGCAGTCTGATGAGGCTGGGCAGTCGGGACACACATTGACCCAGAGCCTTGACAGTGGTGGCCTGAACTTGAATGCGTCCTGGGATATTCCTGCAGATGTTCAGCTCTTGTAGGTTTGGCAAGTTGTCCAGGGCTTGAAAGAAATTTCTATATCCTTCCTCGGTAATCTTGTGATTCATGGAAATATCTAAGTTCTCAAGTTTCTGGAAACCTCCACTGGTTGCCGCCCTGGCTGAAAACAAAACACGTATGAAAACACAATCAAGAGGACTTCAATAATGCTCACAAGTTATTGGAACTACTCCCAAACCCCTACAATGAAGGTTGGAATTCTCTACATGATGTTTTAGAGATCAAACCTTGAAAGCATCAAACAGCAGCCTGGTTGATAGAAAACGACCTGGACAAACAGAAAGGGGAAGCAGACACAAGGAAGTCAAAAACAGGGAGTTGCAGTTGTCTGTACAATGTACTTTTCTTCTGTCTAACAGGAGGACATATGTCAGGGCAGAGCCTAGGTATGGACCAGGGTACAGTACAGGGGACTGAGAAAATGTGTTAACAATGTCTCCCTTTATGCAGAGAAGGGAAGGTGACAGTCCTTAAAGCTGTCCTCTCACTGGCTACTATAGAGCCTTCCACCTATAGCTCAGAAGGGACTCCCTGGTTACTCAAAGCAGGGCTCTGAAGGAAATGGAGCTAAACTCATGGTGACTTTACAAGTGAAGATCTAGTACAGCTTTTGTTTCATTATTCACTATGTAACCACTTTTCCCTTCTATGGGGAAAATTAGAGTAGACTTCACCCAGAATCATGTTATAGCTTGAGTGTAAAGAAAGAGGGACTAAGAAAGTGTTTCTTCTGTGTCCTGAATAAGGATCTTCAGTGATAGTCAGGGGGTATTTCTCATTCCCTGAATAAATATACTTCTGGAAGAACTGGAGAACATCTCAGCCTCCCCCCCCCCCCCCCGGCCTGCTGTCCTCTGGTTTTCTTGATTTTCCATGTCACATTATATCATTATCTGTTGCTATGGTGTGTATAAGTGCAGTTGCATGACTATAAAGTTGAAACATTGACCAAGAGTAAGCTGTCAGTTGTCCATGGAGAGAAGGGCACTGTTACCACACTGAGATGACTCGGCAGGTGAGGCCAATGATCTTTGGTCATGTGTGCTACTGTGCATATAAGGCACAGTCACAGTGCTCTATGATCACATGTGCTATTTTGCATATAAAGAACAAACACAATCTTGGGTGAAAACAGACAAACCTAGCCTATTGTATAGGATTTCCCCACATGAAATGTCTAGTGGCAAAAGCAGCTATGGTGACAGAGAGAGTGCAGTGGTCATCTGTGAGGGTGTGGAGGGCACTGCTGGAGAATGGAAACAACTCAGGTTTGGGGCTCTGGGAAAGCTCTGTGCTCTAGCCTAGTTGACTTCTACATTGACAGGGATAAGAGGTTGCAGGAACGTGAACATGAAGTGGACATAGCTCTACATTTCCCCACAATATACCTGTCGTGTCAGTATTCAGTTGAGTCAGAGTGTATCTGGTCAGGGGTCTGAAACACCAAGTGTGAGGACAGAGATATTACTGGACAGTGGTGCAGGACCAGACACTGCTCTAGTGTATGTGTGAGGCCCTGAGTTCAAACCACAGACTGGATACTTCTACACCCCCCCCCCCACACACACACACACACCCTGATTTGAAAAAAAGAGACACGGTTAACTTTCCCAGTCACACCAGGACGACTCTACGTCTGCAGAAGGGCAGGAGAGGAAGCAGGTGACGGTGGAAATGAGGAAGCCTTTGGAAGTCTTTCCTGGCTCTAGATGCTTGTAGCAGGCAGATCCAATGACACCACTGCTTCCACACAAGGGAACCCCTTTCTCTGAGGGAAACTCACCAATTTCAATCACACTGTCATTGTCCAAGATGTCGTGAAAGGTGAGAACTCGGAGGCACGGAAGCTGCAGACACTGCCGGACAATCAG
>NT_187006.1:147500-179252 GCF_000001635.26 Mus musculus
CTCCGTGGAGGTTTGGATGGATAACTTCTCCATGTGAAGGAGGTTTGGGAACTCTCCAGGAAGGACTGAGAGCACATCCGGTTTGCCATCTAGTCTCACACACAGTTCTTTCAGGCCCAGGAACTTGTGCAAGTTATGGAAGAGCTGATCTGGAAAGCAGCACAGAGTTCCCATCACTCAAGAGCCCAAGTGCAAGTTCTCAAGGTGCTGTGATCTTCAGCCATATTCATACTTCCAAGATGAAACTCCTCAGACATCCTAACGTCTGATTAGGAAGCACATGCATGAAGTTACTGCCAGCTGCAGCATCTGCTGATCATGGGCAGACTCTAGGGCAAGCCCTGTGCTGGACTCTAGACTCACAAAAATAATTGACATTTCCCTTACCAATAGTGTGGGAACATCTAATTTTGCAGATGCAAATGCATGCACAGCTGGACTCCTGCTTCCAATTCATAAAGTGTAAAAATTAGATTAACGACACATGTATGAGCTAAAGCCATAGAACTGTTAGAAGAAAAACGTAATGTTCAGGACCTTGAACTTTTTGATGGTGGATCCTTAGATATGCAATAAAAAGCAGTAGCAAAAATTAGACCTTGGACAATGCTTGGTTATTAACTTGACTACCTTGAAAATTAATTAAAACCTTAATGACTGTGAGGCTTTATTCTCTAGTTAAAAATTCAAATTGGGAAGATCAACATCTACTTTGGACCTTTGAGTTGGGAAAATCCACCTTTACTCATTCCTTCTCCTGGCAGCCTATATAAAGGACATGAGAGAAAGAAGCCCTCTGTCTCTGTCTCTGTCTCTGTCTCTCTGTCTCTGTCTCTGTCTCTGTCTCTCTGTCTCTGTCTCTGACTCTCTCTGTCTCTCTCTCTCTCTCTCTCTCTCTCTCTCTCTCCCTCCCTCCCTGCTTGCTCTCCCTCTCACTAGCAAGTCCATTCCTACACTGGTATTAGAGCCTGCTTCTTCTAACCTTATAGACTGAATGACTACTGGATTCATAGACTGTCTGTTGGTAGAGAGTCATTGTTGGCCTAGTTGAACCACAGCCTTTAAGCCATTCTAAGAAATTCCCTTTCTCATTTTATATAGATTAATTCTATAAATTTCCTATAAGTTCTTCTATCAGACCTCAACTATTAAAGACCTTATCAAAATTAACAATTGTTCATGCAGCAAAAACACACACAAAGAGATGAGATATCAGAACATTACAAAGAGATGAAAGTGACAATCTACAGAATGGAAGAAAATGTTTTTTGAGCCATGTGACTGATAAAGGTTTGATAGATTTATTTTTGTGGAACCCAGGGTCTTGCACATGGTAGACATACTCTGTCTATAACAAAAGGGTTTAAATCCACAATACACAAAGTCCTGCTACAAGAGAACATCAATGATTCTGTGTTGTTTTCTTTGAGATAGATTTACTCTATAGCCTTGCCTGGCCCAGTGCAGATGATTCGACAGAATCAGTTCACATACAGTCCACCATCTATCACTAACAAGCAATTCAAACGTCCTTAAAAGGATCTTGAAAGATTAATACTGGTGGTAATGTTCTCCTAGTGTTGTCTGAGTTAACTGGAAACCCTTTCTATGATCCAGGGCCTTCCACTGCCCCAAAACAGTGAGAGAGTTCAGGTCTCTCCTACCAAGACACATTCATGGCCTTGTGCTGAGAAGTTCCCTTCATGTAAAGCTAAGAATGAGACACAGTGTCAAGCAGAGTGGCTATGGGAATACACTTGGGGATACCTGGTAACTGGTTTGTCTCTGAGACCTCGAGAGACTGCAGGGCAGGCAGGGTGAGAAGCAGCTCCTGTTCTGCTCTGCTGAGCTCCAGCCTGGACATGGAACACTTGGTGACAGAGGCCTTACTCAGCTCCAGAGCTGGGCAGATGCTTTCAAGGAAGCCACTGCTGTTGAATAAACGGAACTCAATACTCTGTGAAGCTGAGAAGACTTCCATGAGGACCTGGAGCAGTGCTTGATCTGCTGCATCCGTGTTGTTCACTTGAACTTCCAGCTTGGGGATCTTGCATGGCTTGGGGGACAGTTTCCAGTACCCTTCACTGATGTCTGGTAGGGCTCTGGGTCGGATATTTTCATAGTTTTTTATGATCTCCTCATCTTGAGCAAAATTTCTCCTCCATTCACTTATATGCTCAAAGGCAGATGTATACTCCTCATCTATAGCTGGTGGCTGTAAGTTTTCAAAATATGTCTTGAATGAATAATCTACATAAGATGACATTTTATTTCCATTTATGGAAACCTTTAAGCTCCTCAACAGTAACAGGCTTTCTGGGTGGTCCCTAAAGTACTGTAAATTCAGTACTCTTAAAGCCAGTGTTTTTCCTCGAAGGAATTGCAAAATAAATGGAGAGCATTCAGCAACTGTGTTGCTTTCATAAGCAAAGATTAGAGCAAGGCGCAATAAATGTTCTGAAACGAATGAAGAGGAAGATTCAGGAGACACCAGCCACAACCCTCTAACAAACTGAAACCATAGAAAAGTTTGTGGATGGAGCTTCATGTAATCCTCATTTTCAGACATGTTCTCCAGTGACTCTTTCTCATCCACCAACTGAAGCAAATGAGATACAACTGTTGGCGCTGCCTTTGAGGAAGAGTGGCTGGAGACATAATACAAAAATATGTTAAAGGAGTTTATTGCCTTCAGAGGTGAGTCGATTTGTCTCAAATAATAAAGTCCAAGATCTTGGTCTTCCTGCCTATCTGAACTCAGGAGTTCAGTCAACCTCACGGCAGCAAGAAACTCCTGGAACAGAGGACCTAAAAACCGGTAGACTGGTCTCAGTCTCTGGGCGGTGAATTTGCTCATCAAGAGGGTGGTAAGCTTTTCATCTTCATCAACTCCTGCCTCTGCCAGGTCATCACTATTGAACTCAAAGCATGATGAGAAAAGCCCTGTCAAGGCCAGCTGCCCACATGAGGACACAGTGGCCTGGAGAGGCTCAGCTGTAGCTTTGTATTTTAAGGACAGGTATTGCATGTAGGACTGGAAAAGTGTCACATCTTGAAATTTATCCTGGGCAGATGCATTTTGAATCCAGTCAGTACATACTGCTGCTACAAAGAGAGGGGTCTTGTAAACTCCCTGTAAATCTTTATTATCAATAAAGTAAATTATAAGCTTTTCCACACAGATTATGTCATGTGAAAAAAACTTCCGTAATACAGAGACAGTATTATAGAAGGGAAACTCTTGGATCTCTAGACTTGTACCTAGGTATAGGCGGATGTCTCTGACCCTGTTTGTATGCACAGCGATCAATAAGCAGGTCCGTGACAAGTAGTTTTTTGTAATCAGTGTGTGTAGGGCTTGGGGGAGTGAGGCCAGCCCACTGTAGTCATCCAACAGGAACAGCACCTGGTGTTGTAACTGCTGGATGATGCTGCTCAGACACGCTTCACTAATGCAGCCTCCTGCCCCTAGGAGTTGGGTACAGATGATGTTGTCCAGTCCCTGGTCTGGTGTGATGGAACTAAGGGAGAGATAGAAGACCAGCTGGAACCTGTACAACAGGGGGCAGCATCCTGATGCCCAGAGAAAAGCTATCCTCTTCAGGAAGGTTGTCTTTCCACTGCCAGCTTCCCCCTCCACACACATGACAGAGTTGAGATTGGAGAAGACCTCGGGGATCGTCAGGGCCTCTTGCACAGGCTGGCTGATGTGCTTTGAAATGATGGACACATCGCAGCTGAGCAAGTGGTCAGTGCCAAGGCTGGAGCACACTTCTGGCAAGTTCATGTGGCGGAAAGTGGCTTTAGTGTAGTTGTCTCTTAGCTGCTCACTCAGACTCCTGGCCTCTTGAAACCACTGGGCTTCACTCCTACCCAAGTCTGTGGAGAGAAGGGAGGTACAGGGAGGTATAGGGTGGTACACTTCGAACCTCTCTGGCAGCTTTGCTTGTCTGCTCCACTGCACATGACATCTCCATACACCTGAGGTCCTCCCAGACCTTTTCATAGCACCAGAATGCTGTCCAAGCCTCCCACTTGACCTTGGGGATTAGGTAGGATTCTGAAGAATACTCTGTCACCCTAGTTCCCTTCTGAGCTCTCAGGAGACCAGCTTGCTGCATGGTGCCTTTAATGCTGGCTGGTCTGGGTCTGACACAAGGACTCTGTTATTAGTCCTGCATTCACTCTCAGGAAGCCACAGGAATGCAACTCTCTCATCCACACTTCCCTCCACCTCAGTGCTTTCCTCTCTAGCAGCTCCCTGGACAATTATAAATACACTTTCCGGTCGAAACCACTGTCTCCTGCGTGAGATACGCTTCGACCCGGAGCTCCGCCATTAAACTACCTCATGTTCTTACATCAAGTTGGTCGTCTGTTCGTGATTCTTGGGTGCGCGCCGAACAGAAATTGAGTGGGGGTTTCCCCACTAGGTTCTTTCATTTGAAGGTCCCACTGAGATCTGCGTGACACCCAGGAACCCCGAAAGACCCCTTGGAGTTACGTTTGTTTGTGTGTGTCTTACATGTTGTCTGTTGTCTAAGTGTGGCACCGCTGAATTTGTGTCTTGGCTTTTTTAGTTCTGAGATTGTGAATTTGTGTCTTGGTTTGTAAATTTGTGTCTCGGTTTGTGAATTTGTTTGTGCCTTGGTTTTTCGGTTACGAGATCGTGGGTTTGAGTCCCACCTCGTGCCTTGGTTTTAGGGTTGTGAGATCGTGGGTTCGAGTCCCACCTCGTGCCTTGGTTTTCTGGTTCTGAGATTGTGGGTTTGAGTCCCACCTCGTGCCTTGGTTTTAGGGTTCCGAGATCGTGGGTTCAAGTCCCACCTCGTGCCTTGGTTTTCTGGTTCCGAGATCGTGGGTTCGAGTCCCACCTCGTGCCTTGGTTTTAGGGTTCCGAGATCGTGGGTTCGAGTCCCACCTCGTGCCTTGGTTTTAGGGTTCCGAGATCATGGGTTCAAGTCCCACCTCGTGCCTTGGTTTTCTGGTTCCGAGATCGTGGGTTCGAGTCCCACATCGTGCCTTGGTTTTACATCTGGCAGAGTGAGGAATGAGTGTGCTTAGATACTGGTGTCTTTTATTTTCTGTTGCTGTCTTGTTTTTGTGTTGCTGTCTTGTTTTTGTTTGTGGTTTTCGTCATAGGACAGACTGTGTGTGTAGTGCCGACTGTAGACTTGGACTGACGTTAGGACAGAATTTGTCAGTGATAGTTAAAAAAAACTGGCCACACGCAGCTGCAGGCCGGACTGAGAACTTCCGGCTTTTGGCGGCAGCAGAGCGCACTGGCCATGTGAGAAACCGTGGCCCAGGGGGAACACCAATGCAGAGGTTTCCCCCGGGATGCCCGCCCCACCACCACCACCACGGATTCACCACCTGTGGGACGGGCAAGAAAAAGAGGGGTGAGGCCCATAGGGCCCGCGCCGGCCCCTTCTGGCTTCCTAGGGCTGACGAGAGTCGCTGCCTCCGCTACCTTCAGCCCACTACCTTCTGCCCGCTCCCCGACTTGGCCCAGTGCAGCCAGCTGTGAGAGCTGCCTTCCCTTCCCTGCCCCACGTGTTTTCTCTTCTAGGGCGGCCCCACCCTAAGCTGCTAACTATCGAGAGAGACATCTGCCCACTTAAAACTCCTGTCCCAGGTAAGGAGCACCTACGAGTCTAATCACCAGGCTCTGACAAATGGGTATAGAGGTCTAGAAAAAGGTGAGCTTAGACTGTAAGGAAGAGCAAAGCTTCAGCAGACTCAGGAGTGACAGATGACAGTGAAAGTAGAGATGAAAGAGATTAGAGAGGTCTGAGATGAGAGAGATACCCCAAATGAGAAATATTTAGAGTAGAACCAGTAAGTAAGAGGCAGAAAAGGCATATTACGAGAGAGAGAGAGAGAGAGAGAGAGAGAGAGAGAGAGAGAGACAAAAAAAAGGACAGGAGGGGTCGTAGACAAGAGAGAAATTTGACTAGAATCTTGGCCACAGTGATAGGAGAGAAAGAAAAAGACAAGATCTAGACAGGAAACCTGGGCAACTGAAGACCGAGCCTCAGCTAAAAAGGCTCAGCTGTGTCAGATTAAAGTTACTTATTTGAGATACATCCTTCGAGATGGGAAGTAGTGGCTAAAGAAAGCCGGAAAAAAAAGACTGTAACTCAGATCCCCACCCCAACTACACCAAGACAAGTAAAAAAATTCTTGGACACCGCTGGTTTCTGCAGGCTCTAAATACCTGGGTTGGCGACCTTAGCTGCCCGTTGTACCCCCCAACCAAGGAAGAGAAAGTGTTTGTGTGGACCCCAGATCACCAAAAAGCCTTTAGAGAAATGAAAAAGGCCCTACTGATGGCCAGCCTTTGCCTGACCTAACCAAGCCTTTCACACTTTATGTAGAAGAGAGATCACAGGTCACCAGAGAAATCCTTACTCAGACTTTGGGACTTTAAAAAAGGCCAGTGTCTTACCTATCCAAGAAGTTAGATCCTGTTGCCAGCGGGTGGTTTTCTTGCCTAAAAGCTATTGCTGCCATAACACTGCTTGTCAAGGATGCTGATAAGCTCACTCTGGGACAGCAAACTGTAGTGGCACCCCATGATCTTAAAAACATTATCTAAAAGCCCCCTGACTGATGGATGACGACCAACACTCCTGTGACACATCAGAGCTTTTTGTTGACTAAACGAGTGACCTTTGCTTCATTCCACCTGCTGTCCCACTGCGTGAGACTGCACCTACTCATCACTGCGCTGACATTCTGGCAGAAGAAACTGGTACTCAAAATGATCTGAAGGATCAGATCAGCCTTGGCCTAAGAGTTCAAGCTGGTACACCGATGGCAGTAGCCTCGCGGTTAAAGGACTGAGACGACCAATGTGATAGCCAAGAAGATCCTAAAAGAAATCTTCCCGAGGTAATGGACCTGCCTTTGTTGCCCAGGTAAATCAGGGACTGGCCAAGATATTAGAGATTAGTTAAAAGTTACATTGTACATACAGGCTCCAAAGCTCAGGACAGGTAAAAAAAAATGAATAGAATTCTAAAAGAGACCTTGACAAAACTAACCAAAGAGACTGGTGCAGACTTGGTGCTCCTTCCCCTTGTCCTATTTAGAACTAGAAATACTCCCTTTTGATTCAGCCTTACTTTTTTAAAGATCCTTTATGGGGCTCCCATGCCCATCACTGTCTTAAATGATGTGTTTAAACCTACATGTTGTTGTAATAATAATCTGTATGCTAAGTTAAAAGGCTTACAGGTGGTACAGAAAAAAGGCTGGTCACAATTGGCTACAGCGAACGAGCTGGGTACCCCAAAAGACATCTCACCAGTTCTAGCCAGAGATCTGATCCACGTACACCTACATCATGCCCAGACCCTCAAGCCTCACTAAAAGGGTCCTTGCCTAGTTCTGTTTACCATCCCTTCTTATTCTGTTGACTTTTGTTCTCCACATAGAGATATAGATTTCTAAAATTCTAAGATTAGAATTACTTAGTAGAAGAAGAGGGGAATGAAAGGAAATAAAACTTGAGACATGTTATTCATGTATTTTATGTCAAATAGCCCAAAGAGTTGTTTGTGAGCTTTGAAACCTGGGGCTAAGAACATAACAGAACAGGCCAGGACATGCCCGGGCAGGCCCGTCGTTACATGTTCTGACTGGCCTAGTGCCTCCCTATCTCCTGCCCTTCTGACAGTCTGTTAATGTTTAAATGGACCAATCATGTGAAACCGTGCCAATTCCTCCCCCAGTCCCACCCCTTTTCTATAAAAGTCCCTAGCTCCCAAGCCTCGGGGTCGAAACCACTGTCTCCTGCGTGAGATATGACCCGGAGCTCCGCCATTAAACTACCTCGTGTTCTTACATCAAAAAAAAAAAAAAAAAAAATACACTTTCCTTTCAAATCCTATGGATCAATACCCAGAATCCCATGCTCCTTTTCAGTGCTTACCCACCACTGTAGAATGAACTGCTGCTGCATCACCATGGTTGCTTTCACGTGTGGTTTCCTTTGAAAAATAAATCCCTTATTACATCAAAATTTCATCAAAATTGGTGGAGCATTATATCATCATGGAAGATCTAAACATAGCTGCATCTTCAAAACAGGCATGCCCCCAACTGAGCAATATCTCTAGGCCTTGTAAGGTAGTTTTAAATTCACATATGTAAAGCACATATAAATATAAAGGTCATTGACTTGATAGCTCATATCCTGAAAAAAATGTGCCTTGTGGCTTCACAAGCTTGCATTTGGTTTCGTTCACAAAGCTTTCTCAATGGAACTGGAGTGCTTGCCCTGCATGCAAGTAGCCTTGAGTTCACTAAAAAAAGCCATATCAGCTGGGCTAACTTAACATTTTGAAGGCTGAGGCAGAAGATCACAAATTCCATGTTAGCCCTGGCTAACTTAACATTTTGAAGGCTGAGGCAGAAGATCACAAATTCCATATTCGCCCTGGCTACACAGTAAATTCAAGGTCAGCCTAGGCTACAAACTGAGAATCCACATCAAGCAAAAAAATCCAACCTAGTTAAATGGCACAAGTCTTAACAACTTAAAAGTTCAAGTAGAAAGTTAAGACTACTGCCTTCTGGAGAAGATGACAGATGAGATGCATTTAGTTTGCATGTTAGTCAAGTGTAAGTTCAAAAGGATCAGAGGGTAGACTTCTTATGAAAGAAGGGCTCAGTCATCCCTGTGAAGATCTCTCTATACTATCATATGGTAGATGCTTATTAAATACGTGTAGAATTGGTTTAATTATGATATATTTACAATCAACAATTGCTATTCACAATAGTGTTCAACCACAGGATCATATGCTGCTGAGTCAGAAGAGGGCAGTGTTCATTACCGTGGCTTCTGGAAGTGCATATTGGCTCTGAAGGGTTGGAATTACTTCTGCAGAGGACTTCAAGGTTTGAAGAAATACACATCTAAACAGAGAATGTAAAAGTCATAAAATTGGTTCTATGCAATTAAATATTCATATTGGGATTTTATCATATACACATATGTAAACACACATTCAGAGAGAGAGAGAGAGAGAGAGAGAGAGAGAGAGAGAGAGAGAGAGAGAGAGAGAGAATGCATAGAACAGAGAATTAAATAGAAAGAACATTTCCAGTGATTCTGTCAGTGTTGTATCATAGAAGACATTCATGGAGTTACAGAGACAAAGTTTGGAGCTGAGACAAAATGATGGACCATCTAGAGACTGCCATACCTGGGGATCCATCCCATAATCAGCCTCCAAACACTGACACCACTGCATACACTAGCAAGATTTTGCTGAAAGGACCCTGATATAGCTGTCTCTTGTGAGGCTATGCCGTGGCTTAGCAAACACAGAAATGGAGGCTCATAATCAGCTATTGGATGGATCATGGGCCCCCCAGTGGAAGATCTAGAGAAAGTACCCAAGGAGCTGAAGGGATCTGCAACCCTATAGGTGGAACAACAATATGAAATAACCAGTATCCCCCGGAGCTCATGTCTCTAGCTGCATATGTATCAGAAGATGGCCTAGTTGGCCATCAGTGGAAAGAGAGGCCCATTGGTCGTGCAAACTTTATATGCCTCAGTACAGGGGAACGCCAGGGCCAAGAAGTGGGAGTGGGTGGGTAGGGGAGTGGGGGGGCAGGGGGGGCTCTTGGGATAGCACTGGAAATGTAAATGAAGAAAATACCTAATAAAATAATAATAATAATAATAATAATAATAATAATAATAAAGACATTCATACTGTGGCTCTCATGTGATCTATAAAGTAATAGTGAGCACATGCTGAGAATATGGGATGAAGTAGAGTTAATTTCAGTCCATGCATTAGTTAACATTAAGTTAAAATGTACTTAAAGACTTGCAGACAATAACCCAGCCTGTGTAGGGCAAAGGCAGGATCTTATGGACTTGAGGCATGTTCAAAGTCAAGAGAAGTCATCTTGCTCACTCGGGAAAAAACTTGATGTGATCTTC
This sequence comes from Mus musculus, assembly GCF_000001635.26. Taxonomy (NCBI): domain Eukaryota; kingdom Metazoa; phylum Chordata; class Mammalia; order Rodentia; family Muridae; genus Mus; species Mus musculus. The sequence continues at coordinate 157,471 of NT_187006.1, forward strand.
CATTGGGTCGTCACCTTCTGCCCACTTTTCCAAACATCCTCCACAGGAAAAACACCGGACAATGTCCTTTTTGCCTAGAAAAAAAGGAAAGGTGTCAGTTAAACAGCACATACAGCTGCCAACTCAGAAGAAGACAACTCCAGGTTATGCAGTATAATTATCCTACTTTCATCTCCAGGTGGATTCTGTGGCCAGGTCATTCAGGAGGCAACAGTTCACACAGGACTCTTGGTCCTTCACTGGGGTGGTCAGTGCTTTGATAAAACCTTTCTCAAACCCACCATCCTGAATGATGTGTCATCAGAATCTGGAACAGTAGCTAGAGGAGTTTTCTGTCTGCTCTGGACACTAATGACATGCTGGACATTCACAGACATAGGCAACCAAAACACAACTGTGTGCTCAGTAAATCAGAAAGAGTATATTTGAATATCATGTGCAAAACACGGGAGCAAATATAGGAGCTTTTATGTCAGTGAGATCATGAAGAACTACATGTCTCTCCTCATATTATTGCCAGGTATATTCCACAGGATAGTAAGAGCACATCACTCATGAGACAGTATTCTGAGGGAAGAATTCTAATGTGTCTGAGCCAAGGGATCCAACTAGAAATGGAAGATCCACCATCTTCCTCTCTTGAACCATGAAGACACTGTACAGTTCAAGCAGAACAGCTTCCTTGTCTGTCTGGCCAAAGCTTCTGGGGTCTAGAGTTTACAACGAGTCTAGAATGGGAGTTGAAAAGTCAAGGGTGAGTGAATGTGAGGAGAGAGAACCTTCAGGGAGCCATCTCTCCAGCCCTGGGAACCCCAACTCTTTAAATGGGCACTACTCGTAGTGGGAAAACAACATATTTCTTAGAAACTTTTAAAGGTAGGTTTGTCCCTAAAAGTTCTGATTGAAGAAATATTACGGAGCAGGGGAGGTGGTTTACTGGATAAGAGGGATTGGATACTGTCAGCCTAGACCTCAGCTGAACACCAAGGGAGCTGTGGGAAAGTGGAGGTCTTATGGAGAAGTGAAAGAATCTATTAGGAATGATGGGGATTAGAACATCTAGTAGACAGGAAATATTGACTCACCAGTGTAGAAAAAGCCTGCTCTGACTAGAGCTTCAACACCCACAGGTGATTCTTGGGGCCAGTCCTTAAACATGTCCATCCTTAGTTCTTCATTAGCGAAGACACTGTCATTGCAGTAAGCTCAGGAAAAAAGATGGAGGTAAGACCATCAGACTTTGATAGCAAAGTTCAAGTTAGCTCTGGGTATCGTGTGTGTGTGTGTGTGTGTGTGTGTGTGTGTGTGTGTGTGTGTGTGTATTCATGAGTGTGCATTTGTGTTTGTGTAATAATCTGATGACCTGTGCTTTCATCACCTTTGCGGGTGTTTGGAAAAACAGGAAGGAGACAGTTCTCCATACCCAAATACTGCTGGAAGAGATCTGCTTTCCCAGTTATGCGGACACACCTATGAGCACAGGTAAGACCACCACTTCTGCTCAAAATCCTGGCTCAAGAGGCCCAGCCCAGAACCATCAGGACACAGGAATCAAGGAAGAGCTGGGGACAGTGTCCATCTGCACCCAGGAGCTGACCTTGTGCCATAGCTCTCCGTACCCAAATTCATCCAAGAGAGAACTGGTCTCTCAGGAGTACTGACACACAGTCTTACAGGAAGGACAAGTCACAGTCAGAAACAGCAAAACCAGATAACACTAGAGATAGTCAGATGGTGAGAGGCAAGGGCAAGAACATAAGCAACAGAAATCAAGGCTACTTGGCATCATCAGAACCCAGTTCTCCCACCACAGTGAGCCCTGGATACCCCAACACAACAGAAAAGCAAGACTCTGATTTAAAATCACATCTCATGATGATGATAGAGGACTTTAAGAAGGATATAAATAGCTCCCTTAAAGATACACAGGAGAACACAGGAAAACAGGTAGATGCCCTTAAAGAGGAAACACAAAAATCCTCTTAAAGAATTACAGGAAAACACAACCAAACAGGTGAAAGAATTAAACAAAAATCCAGGACCTAAAGCAGAAATAGAAACAATAAAGAAATCATAAAGGGAGACAACCCTGGAGATAGAAAACCTAGAAAAGAGATCAGGACTCATAGATGGAAGCATCAGCAACAGAATACAAGAGATAGAAGAGACAATCTCGGGGGCAGAAGATAACATCGAAAACATTGACACAACAGTCAGAGAAGACACAAAATGCAAGAAGCTCTTAACCCAAAACATCCCACATGCAGACACCAAACCCAGACACTATTACAGATGCCAAGAGATGCTTGCTGACATGAGCCTGATATAGCTGTCTCCTGAGAGGCTTTGCCAATTCCTGACCAATACAGATCTGGATGTACACAGCCAAACATTGGACTGAGCCCAGGGACCCCAATGGGGAAGTTAGGGCAAGGACTATAGAAGCTGAAAGGGTTTGCAACCTCATAGAAAGAACAATAATATCAACCAACCAGAACCCCCAGAGTTCCCGGGGACTAAATTACTAACCAGAGAGTACACAGTGGGTACCCCTGGCTCCAGCTAGATATAAAGCAGAGGATTGCCTTATCTGGCATCACTGGGAGGGGAGCCCCTTGATCCAGTAGAGGTCTGATGACCCAGGATAGGGACTAGGCCACTGAGGCAGGAGTGGGGGTGGGGGAGTGGAGCACCCTCATAAAGGCAGGGGGAGGCAGGAGGGGATATGGGGCTTGTGGAGGGGAAACTAGGAATGGGTATAACACTTGAAATGTACATAAATAAAATAACCAAGAGAAAATAAGAAAAAAATGAAAAAATGAATATAATATAGTTCTTAAAAAGAAAAAAAAAAAAAAAAGAAAACCAGGAAGGAATAAAGATCCAAAAGCAAGTATGTTATAACTGCTGGAGCAGAGAGGCAAAGACTGGGGTACTCCACGCTTTCTATCCATTCTGTATATGGTTAACGTTTTAAAGTGTAATGCAGGATTCATTCTCTCTCTGGGGCCTGGAAAGATGGGTCAGGGTTAAGAGCACTGAGAACTCTTACAGAGTATGGGGTTCAGTTCTTAGCTTTTAAAACTTATATGGAACATGATGTTAAAAAAAAGTAAATATTCATTGAGAGTTATTCATTTACATGTTACTTTTGAAAAATTTGTAAAGCTTAGGGCCTTGTAGTTCTTATGCATCTGCAAAGATCTTAAATGAATAAAGATGAACTGAAACCTGGGGTTGTGTGTTGTGGGTTGCCCTGATGCTGGTTGTATTTTGATGCTAATTCTGCTTACTCAAGAAGGCTGCCCCCCAACCTCCCAACCCCACCCCCTGAAAAGCAGTTGATCTCTTACTCAGGTGATCTCATGGGAACTTTCTCCCCATTTACTAGTCAGTAAAGGCTGTGATTGGGCTGTGAAGGAGAAAGGTGGATGGAGGAGAAAGTGGGGGCAGGGACAGAGAGAAGGAGGAGGCAAGGGGACAGAGGAAGAGGAGGAAGAAAGCCAGGAGAAAACCACCTTCCTGGCCAGGAAAAACTGCATGTAGCAAAAGGTCTCATAGCTGGTGAGTGGATGAGGACAGCGATTTAGTACAGTGCTAGATCTGCCCAGTCTAGGCCTATAGCTCATAAATATAATAACGGAATTGTGGTTTTCATACACTCTTCTTTGGGTTGGAAATTACTGCAACAGTGAGTGGTAGGGCAGGGATAATTACTTTTGAATCAAGAAACAAACAAACAAAGAGTCTGAGGTTTTACCTGATACCATAGGTAATTCTCTTCTGACCCAGGACTTCACAAAATGTTCTCCCTGAGGAAAAAAATTAGGTCTTTTAAATTGATTTATAAAATATACATGTATGTATGAGCTTCAACTGAAGCTGAAATTCTATTAGAGCAACAGAGTTGTTGGTGAAACAAACCTTTAATTTTGGTTATATTGCTACTATTGTAGAAAAGAATTAAAAGGATATATATATGCACTCTACCTGTCTTCAGACACCAGAAGAGGGCATTAGATCCCAATACAGATGGTTGTGAGCCATCATGTGGTTGCTGGGAATTGAACACAGGACTTCTGGGAGAGCAGTCAGTTCTCTTAACCACTGAGCCATCTATCTAGCCCTTGGAAAATTTTTTATTCAGTGCAAAACAATAGTGAGTGTTATATACTTGTAGCCAAGTGGAAACCACGGACAAGGTCACTCATACAAAACACCCAGCTGAAAAACAGAACTAGATTACCTACTGCAGATGCATTTTAATTAGTGCAGAATTAAGACACAAAGAGGAGCAAACTTCAGAGGCACCTGCCAATTAAACAATGTGCTATCTAGGGAAACTTCACCAAGGGGTGTGTGTGTGTGTTTTATTTTATTTTATTTTATTTTATTTTATTTTATTTTATTTTATTTTATTTTTATTTTTGTTTTTTCCTGAAGAAGAGCCCTCTTTCCTGATTTTTCACACCATGTTCTCAGCAAAAGGCAGGCAGAACCAGTCCAAAGCCAGCCAGAAAACAAAACAGAACAACACAAAACTAGAAGATTCTAGCTTAGCAAGACAATGGGCTAACCTTCCCACACTCTGTGAGTAAGAGGCAGAAGGATGAAGGAGAAAGGAAGAAAGTCACAGAAACCATATAAAAAAAACAAAAACATTTGGGGGCTGGAGACATGGCTCAGAAGCTAAGAGCACTGACTGCTCTCCCAGAGGTTCTGAGTTCAATTCCCAGCAACCACAAGGTGGCTCACAACCATCTGCAATGGGATCTGATGCCCTCTTCTGGTGTGTCTGAAGACAGTTACTATATACTTATATACATAAAATAAATCTTAAAAATAAACAAACAAAACACCTCACCTCAAACATTAGGCAGTAAGAAGATTTTGGAAAAAGATGGCTGTTGTAAATTACCGTTACATGAACAAATCCCTCGTAGCCTTGAATATACTGGGCAATTTCCTCTGAGGATTTCTTACTTTGAAGAAATTCACATCTGTAACAAAAAGCACAATTGACCATTTTCCCAATAGTGTGATAGACATGTCCTCTATCACAATGTATATTTTTAATGTGTTAATCATTTTGGACATTTTTACTTTTAAATTTTTTTATTTGATGTACTTTTGTTAACTTTTTATGGATTCTTTGTGAATATTAAATCATATACCCCAATCCCACTTATGTCCCTATCCCTTTGTATCTGCCCTTGCAACTGCTCTCCTAAGAGAAAATAAAAAAATAAAATGAAAACAAAAGCTTGTTGTGGAAGCTGTGATATGTCACAGTGTGTCCCATAGTGTGCCCTGTGGTCCACACATCCTTCCTTGCAAATGTTCACTGTAAGGAGCCATTGGTCTGTTTCAAGTACTGCTACACTGTGAGTACTAGATTCTCACCAGGATTCCTCAGGGATATTGTGGTATTGCTCTGTGCCGTGGAGATCCTGCAGCCTTGGACCTGCAGAACCAGCCCCTTCACATGCTTCAGAAGTTCACAGATGGAATAGATGTTGGGTTGGACCAACTCAAAGCCCTGGATCTGGGAGTGGGTGCTAGCTGAGCCAGGTGGTTAGCCTGCCAGATCTCCTGCACCCACATCACCAAGGTGAGATCCCCAACACTGCCCTGGTTAGCCCACCCAATGCAAGGGGCAGGGCCAGCTTTTCTGCTCTCACACATCCTCAGGGCCAGCTCTACCGTGCTGCCCAGGCTATGTGCAGGGTCCACTCTCACATGCTGCAGCCAGTGAGGGGCAGGGACTGCTCTCCCATTCTCATGACCTCAGGGTCAGCTCTCCCATGCTACCCAGGTTATGAGTAGGGCCAGCTCTCCAGCCTGCCCCAGGCAGCAAGGAGTGGATGGGAGGGGGCATCTTACCTGAGACCCCACACTATCATATGGCCAGTGAGGGGTGAGGCCAGCTCTCCCAAGCTCATGCCCTTGGAGCTGGCTCATCCACAACCCATGAAACCAAGGTCAGCTCTACTGTGCTTTCTGAGAGAGGTGCCAGGCTGCTCTCCCTACTGCCCTAGCCAGGCAGAGACAAGGACAGCTCTCTCAAGTGCAGCAGTTAGTGACATATGGGGTCAGCTCTACACAGCCCTCAGACTCCAAAAGGCTCCAGGCCTCAGACCTTAGCAGTAGCAGGGGCCAGGACCTCAACACAGTCTCAGGTGGCATCACCAGCTGTTCATCTCAGGCTGATCTAGGAAGGGACAGAGGACTAGAGTGTGTGTGTGTGTGTGTGTGTGTGTGTGTGTGTGTGTGCGCGTGTGTGTAAGTGGGAGGGTGGAGTCAGGTAGGCAAGAATATTGTGTTACTGTGTCAACAAAAATGGTTTGAGGTTTTAAAAAATGAGGGGAAAATGATCAGGAAAATTCCCTCCTCCATCAGCTTTCGGCTTCCTAAGCCCACACATGTACATACACATATACTCTCCATACAAACACACACTAGATTCATCACACACACACATCTATATAAGATATTAACTAAGGTTGGGGGAGCTGTTTAAGTTCAAGTGACTCAGAATTTTCACACTTTGACAAAGTCTTGCTTGAGAAGTTCTCGAGTTATCCTAATTCAAGTAAGGGAAAGTTATAAATCTCAAAGAGAAGCTCCAAGAATGGGACCCTTTGGTATCTAGTTTTGTTTTGCTTTTTTAAAACCTGATCCTGAGGGCTGGGAGAGACAACTCAGAAGTTAAGAGCAGTGGCTGCTCTTCCAGAGGACCTGGGTTCAATTCCCAGCACCCACATGGCAGCTCACACCAGTCTCTAACTCCAATTCCAGGGCTTCTGACACCCCAACACAGACATGTGGGCAAGACACCAATGAACATAAAATTAAACAAACAAGCAAACAAACAAACAAACAAACCAAAACCATGAAATTGGCTAAAGTTGGAGTGGTGACTCCTGTGGTTTAGAGCAATAGCAGCTATTCTTCCACAGGAACTGAGGTGGGTTCTAAAAACCCACATAACAGTTCAGAAGCATCTGTAACCCCATATGCGGGAGCTCTGATGCCCTCTTTTGGGATCTGTGGTACACACACACACTCACACACACACACACACACACACTCACTCACACACACACACACACACACACACACACACACACACACACGCTCGAGTGCATGCTTTTGTGTGCACATGTAGCATAAATCATTTAAAGCATTTAAGTGGGACACTTTAAGAATAAAGCAGTTGAAGCTCACTTGGGGAACCACTTGGCATGCTCCTTCCAGGGGTCATCTCCTTCTTCCCAGTTGCCCAAGCTTCCGCCACAGGAGAAACACTGCACAGTGTCCCTTTTACCTACAGATGCAGGAAAGTGTGTGACTGGCGGGCAATGGCACCAGCTGTGTCTTGGAGCTGGCTATACTGCATCAGAACAAGACAGACTCCAGCATGCCTGTTCTATGTAGGGGCTATGTAGCACTCAGCCATACCCTCAGCCCACTGCTGGTACATTTAAGGTCTATATTTGAAGAAAAGTTACATTTTACTTAAATACACAGGCAAATACATGGCTGCATGTGTGTGTGTATATGTATAGATATATAGCAAACCAATAATGCTACACTAAATATATATTAAAGCAGAAGGAAATTTGTTACACTTAAAATTTAATGAACTACATCTTATGTCTAATATAACACGCTTCATCATTGAATGCTCATTTACAAAATATTGCTCACAAAATGGAACCTAAACTTTCAATACCTCAGAAATGCCTCACAAAATGGAATCCACTTACCTGTAAAGACAAAGCCAGCTGCTGAGAGTACACGTGGTGATGTCCCATGGGCATAAAATGGCCAGTCCTCAAAGGACTCCAGTCTGGCCTCCTCTTCATGGTACCTTGCTTTGCCACCTCTCAGCATCTTCTCTGGACTCTTCACCCGGATGTCATACTTGCCAATGTTACCAACATCTTTTCCCTGAAGGAACTCACATTCTGGTCGTAATTTCTTGTGTCTCTCTATGGGAAGCTTCCTGAGGCTGTTACCAAAGAGGATCAAGCTACAGCAAAAGCACTGAACCCCAAGTTTCACGCCTGTGTGGTAAAACCCAGCAGCTGCCATCTCCTGTGGCGTCCATGATCTGAAAGTGTCATAGGTCTCAAAGGTCTTTAGTCGTTTGGCTTCACTGCGCATCTGTGAGTTAAAACCTTTCTTCATTTTCATCCGTTCTTTATGCTCTTCTTCTTCTTGGCTCTTTGCTACCTGAAATGCATCCACCCCGAGAAGAGCAGAGAGCTCGGGGAGAAATTCATAATCAATCTCAGAAATCCGATCCTCGGAGGACTCCCCATGCTCAGCCATTTTCTAAAGGGGAAAGGTGAGCAGTTGTTGGGTGTTCGAGGCAGCTCTCATGTTCTTATGATGAGCACAATGACCAAAGCTTCACAGGGGGTGGGGTTTATTTCTCCTCCCAAGCGTGGTTCATCTGCAAGGGAAGTCAAGGCTGGAAGAACTGGAGGCAAGAGCTAGTGCAGAGATTGTGGAAGGATGCTGCTCACAGGCTTACTCTCTGTGGTTTCTTACCTTGCTTTCTTTCTGGTTTTAATTATCTATTTATTTTGGTTTTCAAGGCAAGCTTTCTCTGTGTGGCCCTGGCTGTCCTGGAACTCATTCTGTAGATCAGGGAGGCATCAAATTCAGAGATTTTCCTGCCTCTGCCTCCGGAATGCTGGGATTAAAGGTTTGTGCCAGGATGCCACACTTAGCCCAGGGGTGGCACCACTGCCCTCTCTCATCAATTTCCAACCAAGAAAAATGTCACCGCACCCCCACCGCCACCCCTGCTACTGCATACACCCAATCAATCTGATGGAAACAATTCCTGTTTCTGCCCTCCAGGTTCTGGGATTAGCAGGTATGTGCCATACCTAACTAAAATGAGACTTTCAAACAAAGCATACTCTTTCATATAACACCTAGAGGAGGGTTCCATCTTGCAGTGCTGACACATTTGATGCCACCAATGCACAGTAAAGAGTTCTCATGACTGTACAACCCCTCCCAGCAATGGTTGCCTGGAGTTCTGTCAACCCCCAGGCTCCTCAGCGCTTTGACTAGTTATTTCTACCCTTGTGTCCTGATGCATCCCTGCCGTCCCTGACATACACACTTACAGTCTCCTTTGTAATTGTGAGACAAAGGTCATGTTCTTATCTATAGACACAGTTACCCAAAGCTAGCTTCCTGCTCCTTCCCTGTAGAGAAGGAGCTGGCCCTGCCTTGACAGACTAAGGCTAGGCTTAGTTACTTTCATTTCCCCTCGCACAGCCTGGAGTTACCTTTTCTGTTGCTGGGATAAAATAACCCTGACAAAAGCAGTTCACAGAAAAGAAGGCTTATTCTGGCTTACACTCTGAAGATCTGTATCTCAAGGTGGCATGGAAGGCTTGGCAGGAGCAGGAAGCCAGCTGGTCACAGAGCATCAGCAGCAAGGGGGCAGTGAAAGCGAATAGGAAGTGACACCAGGCTATAGAGTCTCCAGTGGCCCACTCCCTTCACCATGCCCCGCCTCTTAAAGGATCCAAACGCTTTTTTTATTATTATTAGATATTTTCCTTATTTACATTTCAAATGCTATCCTGAAAGTTCCCTATACCCTCCCCCCCCCCTCTGCCCTGCTCCCCTACCCACCCACTCCCACCTCTTGGCCCTGGCGTTCCCCTGTACTGGGGCATATAAAGTTTGCAAGACCTAGGGGCCTCTCTTCCCAATGATGGCTGACTAGGCCATCTTCTGTTACATATGCAGCTAGAGACACAAGCTCTGGGGGTACTGGTTAGTTCATATTGTTGTTCCACCTCTAGGGTTGCAGACCCCTTCAGCTCGTTGGGTAATTTCTCTAGCTCCTCCTTTGGGGACCCTGTGTTCCATTCTATAGATGACTGTGAGCATCCACTTCTGTATTTGCCAGACACTGGCATAGCCTCACTGGAGATAGCTATTACAGGGTCCTTTCAGCAAAATCTTCCTGGCATATGACTGTCTGGGTTTGGAGGCTGATTATGGGATGGATCCCCTGGTGGAGTAGTCTCTGGATGGTCCATCCTTTTGTCCTAGCTCCAAACTTTGTCTCTGTAACTCCTTCCCTGGGTGTTTTGTTCCCTATTATTAGGAGGAATGAAGTATCCACACTTTGGTCTTCGTTCTTCTTGATTTTCTTGTGTTTTGCAAATTGTATCTTCAGTTTTCGAAGTTTCTGGGCTAATATCCACTTAACAGTGAGTGCATATCAAGTGACTTCTTTTGTGATTGCGTTACCTCACTAAGGAGGATATCCTCCAGATACATCCATTTGCCCAAGAATTTCATAAATTCGTTGTTTTTAATAGCTGAGTAGCACTCCGTTGTGTAAATGTACCACATTTTTTTTGTATCCATTCCTCTGTTGAGGGACAGCTGGGTTCTTTCCAGCTTCTGGCTATTATAAATAAGACTGCTATGAACATAGTGGAGCATGTGTCCTTATTACCAGTTGGAACATCTTCTGGGTCTATGCCCAGGAGAGGTATTGCTGGATCTTCTGGTATTACTATGTCCAATTTTCTGAGGAACCGCTAGACTGATTTCCAGAGTGGTTGAACAAGTTTGCAATCCCACCAGCAGTGGAGGAGTGTTCCTCTTTCTCCACATCCTTGCCAGCATCTGTTGTCACATGAATTTTTGATCTTAGCCATTCTGACTGGAGTGAGTTGTAATCTCAAGGTTGTTTTCATTTGCATTTCCCTGATGATTAAAGATGTTGAACATTTTTTCAGGTGCTTCTCAGGCCTTCGGTATTCCTCACTTGAGAATTCATTGTTTAGCTCTGTACCCCATTTTTAATGGGGTTATTTGAATTTCTGGAGTCCAGCTTCTTGAGCTCTTTGTATATATTGGATATTAGTCCCCTATCCAATTTATGATTGGTAAAAATCCTTTCCCAATCTGTTTGTGGCCTTTTTGTCTTATTGACAGTGTCTTTTGCCTTACAGATTTGCAATTTCATGAGGTCCCATTTGTCAATTCTTGATCTTACAGCAAAAGCCATTGCTGTTCTGTTTAAGAATTTTCCCCCGGTGCCCATATTTTTGAGGCATTCCCCCACTTTCTCCTCTATAAATTTCAGTCTCTCTGGTTTTATGTGGAGGTCTTTGATCCACTTAGACTTTAGCTTTGTACAAGGAGATAAGAATGGAAAAATCGCATTCTTCTACATGATAACCATCAGTTGTGCCAGCACCATTTGTTGAAAATGCTGTCTTTTCCCACTGGATGGTTTTAGCTCCCTTGTCAAAGATCAAGTGATCATAGGTGTGTGGGTTCATCTCTGGGTCTTCAGTTCTGTTCCATTGGTCTACCTGTCTGTCACTGTACCAGTACCATGCATTTTTTATCACAATTGCTCTGGTCAGGGATGGTGATTCCACCAGAGGTTCTTTTATTGTTGAGAATAGTTTTTGCCATCCTAGGCTTTTTATCATTCCAGATGAATTTGAAAATTGCCCTTTCTAACTCAGTGAAGAATTGAGTTAGATTTTGATGGGGATTGCATTGAATCTGTAGATTGCTTTCAGCAGGATAGTCATTTTGACTATATTAATCCTGCCAATTCATGAGCATGGGAGTTCTTTCCATCTTCTGATATCTTCTTTAATTTCTTTCTTCAGAGACATGAAGTTTTGTCATACAGAACTTTCACTTCCTTAGTTAGAGTCACACCAAGGTATTTTATATTATTTGTGACTGTTGAGAAGGGTGTTGTTTCCCTAATTTCTTTCTCAGCCTGTTTATCCTTTGTGTAGAGAAAGGCCACTGATTTGTTTGAGTTAATTTTATATCCAGCTCCTTCACTGAAGCTGTTTATCAGGTTTAGGAATTCTCTGGTGAAATTTTTAGGGTCACTTATATATACTATTATATCATCTGCAAATAGTGATATTTTGACTTCTTCCTTTCCAATTTGTATCCCCTTGATCTCCTTTTGTTGTGGAATTGCTCTGGCTAGGAATTCATGACAATGCTGAATAGGTAGGGAGAAAGTGGGCAGCCTTGTCTAGTCCCTGATTTTAGAGGGATTGCTTCTAGTTTCTCACCATTTACTTTGATGTTGGCTATTGGTTTGCTGTAGATTGCTTTTATTATGTTTAGGTATGGGCCTTGAATTCCTGATCTTTCCAAAACTTTTATCATGAATGGATGTTGGATTTTGTCAAATGCTTTCTCGGCATCTGGTGAAATGATCATGTGCTTTTTGTCTTTGAATTTGTTTATAAAGTGAATTACATAGGATCCAAACTCTTACCCAGTAGTGCCACCAGCTGGAAACCAAATTCTCAATCCATGAACTGCCTATGTGGGCATTTCACATTCAGACCACAGCATGAGCCAAGACACAGAGTTCTCCACTAACATCTGTATCTGACTATCTGCCTCCCAACCTTTCCTTTCTTTCCTGAAAAATATTTATAAATCTTATTTTTACTGTGCATGTTTGTGTGTGTTTGTGTTTTGCTCACGCGCGCACATGTATCTTAATTAAAGTTTCTCTACTATGATGAAACACTATGACCAAAGCAACTTGGGGAGGAGAGGGTTTATTTTGCTCACAGTTTCATTTAACAGTTATTCATCAAAAGCAATGAGGGCAGCAACTCACACAGGGCAGGAACTTGGAGAAAGAAGCTGATGTAGAGGTCGTGGAGGGGTGATACTCGTCTGCTACCTCAAGGTAGCTCAACCTGCTGTCTTATTGAACTCAGGATGACAAGCCCATGGGTAGCACCACCCTCAGTAGGCTGGGTTCTCTCCCATTCATAACTAATTAAGAAAAATGCATTACAAAAGAATTTTAAGGTAGTAGTTTCTCACTAAGGCCCCCTCCTCTCTGATGATTCTAGCTTGTGTCAAGTTAACATGAAATTAGCCAGCACATATGCCAGGTCATAGAGAGAGACTAAAGGATAGTTTGTGGGAGTTGGTTTTTTCTATCCATCCTCTGGGTTCCAGGTATCAAACTCAGGGCACTATGTTGGTGACAGGTACCTTGATGCACAGAGACATCTTCCTGGTCCAGCCTGTTCTTTGTTGTTTGTTTGCTTGCGTGTCGTTTTGTTGTCTGACACAGGATCTCATGGTAGACCTTTAGTGGAGACAGGAAGAAGATATGTGAACAACTAAAAGTCAAACTGCAGAAGCAGGGGAGCCAGCAGTTAGTGCTGGAGGTTAGAGTATCTGCGGGATTTGTCAGGACCTCAGAGGAGTAACGAAACCTCATGAGTATTTCATTTTTGAGTAGTTTGGAATATGGCTAACGCTGTGTGATCCAGGAAGACTTTTCTTTAGTGCTGAGAGTGGGTTTCATTTTGGTACTTTTTCTTCTGAAACAGGATGTCAGGCCAGTTTCAAGCTCACAGGTTCCTTCTGGTCTCAGCCTCCTGAGTGCAGGAATTACAGCACTAGCTAGCACGTGTGGAGCTTCTGAATGTCTTTTGAGATCCTTCTCTCATCTTTAGCAATATAAATACCCCCACCCCAACAAAAGAGAAAGAAATACAAATTCCCCAAATGGTCCTTATTCAGGTGTTTCCTTTGCCATTGTATGCGATACTTAGTAGCCTTTTCATTCATACACTTGAGTCTCTTATCTATTATTTATTTAATAGTTCTCCTGATTTCTTTCTGGTATTTACATCTTCTATACGAGAATGTAGTTGATCAGTTATCATCTCATCTGTTTCTCACATATTTTTAATGTTTTACTAATCTTGATATGCTAGACAAGTATTCCTCCACTGAGAATCATCTAGCGTTGCTCTTTATTTCTACATAGTTGCTGAGGCTGGCTTTGAACTTGCTATGCACCCCAAGAAGACCTTGAAATAGCTGACATTATAGTATGTGTCACCACACTTGGCTTCTGATAATATGGATAAAATCTGATTAAACATATATACATATATGTATATAATCTGATCTCTCTCTCTCTCTCATGCACACACACACACACACACACACACACACACATGTCCCGACCTGTGGGACAGTTGACAGGGATGGGGAAATCACCTGTGGAGAGAATGGGGGACAAGAGATGGTGAAGAATGGACAGCAAGTCAGGAGGTCTGATCAAGCTGACAAATTTTTATTTTTCCCACACAGGTTATATACTGGTAGAAGCAGGATGTGGGGGGAGGGGGTATGGAGGGTTGCCTTGTATCTGGGGAAAGTGTCTGTTCTCAAGAACAGGATGTTGGCTGGGTAAAATATTCAGCTGAAAGAACAGAATAGAATGGGTTACTAGGCACCTGTCCACAAGACTTATAGATATTTGTTCTCAGCTGGCTTCAAGATCTATATCTATCTGTACTCAGCTGGACTGGTACTTTCACACAGAGGCCAAGACTTTGTGCCAGTAAGCATGTATGGCTGACAAGGAAGTTATTGTTTAAGCAAGGTCACTCCCAACACACACACGCACGCACACACAATTGTTAAGGCCTAGGTAAAATATTAAGGCCTAGGGAGAATTTATGGCCTAGGTAAAAAGGTAAGGCCTAGGTAACTGTTGCCTGGCTAGCCTGTCATTTTGTGCTTTTACTAATATTATAAGGAAACTTTGATATATGTTGTATCTGCTGTTACTAGGAAACTTTCTTATGCCCAAGTGGTTTACATATTCTGTTGTGTTTTGTGCCCTTGGAAATTAATCATGATAGAAGTCATGAGAACTGATTTTTATAGTTACCCACAATAAGCTTGGACCCAAACCAACCACCCAGCAGCACTTCCTGCACTTATGTATAATCTTTTATGGTATAAGCTGCTCCTGGGATGGACCCCAACAAAAAGAGAGACACCTGCATCAATATAAAAAACTGTTTGGAATAAGACTTCCATTTAGAGCAGTGGTTGAGTAAAGTTTAAGTTCCCAAGACCTCCTTGGAATCTGACATCCTACTTGGCAGAAAGAAACAGGCATGTGGGCAACTGACATCCCGGCTGGCAAACTAAGACATGAATGTTAGGCAAGGCAAGTGCCCTGCCACAGTTGCATACCCCAACCAAAGTGAGCAGAATTAAGTGTACAACAAAGACATGTTCCTAAGGAGATTCCCTTATCCCTAAATCCTGACCGGTGGAGTAATTTGGCACAAACAGATGTTTGTAAATCACAGCCTTAAAAAGCCCTGTAGTATTTGCTAAACACATGAAACTCAAGAAGAATGAAGACTGAAGTGTGGACACTATGCCCCTCCTTAAAATTGGGAACAAAACACCCATGGAAGGAGTTACAAAGACAAAGTTTGGAGCTGAGATGAAAGGATGGACCATGTAGAGACTGCCATATCAAGGGATCCACCCCATAATCAGCATCCAAACGCTGACACCATTGCATATACTAGCAAGATTTTATCGAAAGGACCCAGATGTAGCTGTCTCTTGTGAGACTATGCCGGGGCCTAGCAAACACAGAAGTGGATGCTCAGAGTCAGCTAATGGATGGATCACAGGGCTCCCAGTGGGGGAGCTAGAGAAAGTACCCAAGGAGCTAAAGGGATCTGCAACCCTATAGGTGGAACAACATTATGAACTAACCAGTACCCCGGAGCTCTTGACTCTAGCTGCATATGTATCAAAAGATGGCCTAGTCGGCCATCACTGAAAAGAGAGGCCCATTGGACACGCAAACTTTATATGCCCCAGTACAGGGGAACGCCAGGGCCAAAAAGGGGAAGTGGGTGGGTAGGGGAGTGGGGGTGGGTGAGTATGGGGGACTTTTGGTATAGCATGGGAAATGTAAATGAGCTAAATACCTAATAAAAAATGGAAAAAAAAAAGAAAAAAAAAAAAAAGCCCTGTAGTACCTTAACATAGGGTTACTCCTGGGCCTGAATCATGTCCCTGATCTTAGGGTGTTGCACTCAATAAACCATCCCTAGTTGCCTGAGATCAGTGTCTGAGTTGTTTGTGCAGTAATTCCAGACCCCAACAGTAATCACACACACACACACACACACACACACACTCACACACACACACACAACCACACAGAAATTTATTAAAGTAACTTATAGGTTGTGGTCTGCTGAGAAGTGGGCATGGGGGAACAAAGGGAATGGGAGAAAACCTGTGTCCCGCCAGAGTTCCAGTGCTCTGAGCGGGCAGACACAGAAGACTGCTGCATGCTTTCCATGAGGGCCACGGATGTATGTCTGTCTGTGTGAAGCCACGGAACCCCAGCTCTCCAGGGGGTGTACAAGGGGCACTCTTCGGTACCAGGTTCTCAGTCTCAGGCATCCCAGACACTGCTGGACACCACCGAAGACCTGAGAACAAAATGGGGGCCTCAGGGGTGGCTCAGTCAGCCCCGGGGCCTAAGGGAGGAGAGGGCAGGGAGGGAGGGGGCGCAGGGTGGTTCCCACACGGGCGAGAGTCCTTGGTCTGGTCCATGGCTGGAGCACAGGAAGGCCTTCCAGTTGGAGGTTAGACGTGGCTCTTTAGGGGAAAGCCTATTCCATCATTCAAGCACTGTGGGCCTTGATGAGCAGACAGTCTATGTTTTTAGAGCTTTATTGTAGAAAGGCAGGGAGACGGAGAAAAAATAGAAGGAGAGAGAGATGCTGGCCAAGGCCACATGGAGAGAATGGTGAAGGGATAGAGAGAAGGAGAGCTAGAAAGAAGAGTAAGAAAGGTGAGAGCTTAAAGAGAGTGAGGAAGGGCTGAGCAGCTCCTTTTATACTGGGGCTGGGCTATCTTGCTGTTGTCAGGTAACTCTGGGGAGGAGCATACCTGGCTATAGTTAGGTAACTGTGAGAGTAGAGTCTAGCCAGAGTGCCAGAAGCTTGGGACATTGTCTGCATGACTTATAGTCACAGAATTATGGAGATGGGGGCTCTGTGGTGTCAGGCACTTGTCTCTGGGAACATGGCTCACTGTTCTGTCCCTTGTAGAGTTTTCGACTGGGTCACTGGAACAAGCCCCATTCAACCAAAACAGGCTGCCTTTCACAGCCCCACAGTGGTCGGTGTGGCTTTAAAATGGCTACCCGGGAGCTCTTGTCTTTAGCTGCATATGTATCAAAAGATGGCCTAGTCGGCCATCACTGGAAAGAGAGGCCCTTTGGAGTTGCAAACTTTATATGCCCCAGTACAGGGGAACGCCAGGGCCAAAAAGGGGGAGTGGGTGGGTAGGGGATTGGGGGGGTGGGTATGGGGGACCTTTGGGATAGCATTGAAAATGTAAATGAGGAAAATACCTAATTAAAAAAAAAGAAAAGAAAACCAAAAAAAAAAAAATGCTACAAAAAAAATGGCTACCTTCCAATGGAAATGCAGAAAATCTGCTACTTGTTCAGTTCACAAGACTAGATTTCTCAGTACATTCACTCTTGTGCTAAAGTTACAGGGAATTCCTACAGATCTATCTGCTACTCTTCAGTCTGTATCAATTCATGGAGAAGTAGGTTCTAATACCATGCTGAGGCATGCCTCAGCAACAGGACATACACACTCGCCAATGAGAGTGAGGGCAAGCAGCCAAATGACAAAGGAGTCCTTCTTCCATGTTCTTTTATGTGGGCTGCCACCAGAAGTTTCCATATTTACAGTGAGTCTTCTGACCTCAAATTATCTGGATTCAGGGTGAGTCTTCCTGCTTCAAAGAAATCAATGAAGAAAATCTTCCTCTGACCAGCCGCTTGGGGGTTGGTTTAATTGAAATGTGCTCACTTTGATAACCAAAATTTGACACCAGAGGACTTGAACTTGATATGGATCTCAGGTTTTTCTTGAATTCCTAATCTTTCTGCATCCCTGGGATTGCCCACTCCCAGGCATGCACCATGCCTGCCTTCTAATAATATCTTTAGATTTTGCTAAGTTAATTTCCCACAGTTCTTTCTTGTTTCCCTGACCATTCCTTAGTTATATAACATATAATCTGTTTGTGCACATATGTTCACACATGCATGTAGAGGCAAGGGGTTAAAGAGTGCCTTTCTTGACCACTTTCCATCCATTCTGTGAGACAAGGTATCTCATGCCGCAGACCCTATGATCCCCTGTGCCTGCGTAGGAATGAGTCTCTAGAGTAGATGGGCAGAGATTAGGATGTAGTGACAGTCAGACACACGAGAGTGGTGTTGGCTCTGAATGTAATGTTTTGGTTGAGCTTCAGACTTATATTACAACGAATTATCAGAGGATACAAATCACAAAAAGACAAGATACACTGAAATTCACCAGTTACAGCAGAAAGGAATTTGCAGGGACTAATTAAATGTTTACATTAGGGATAACAAGCCCTGCCTAGGATCAGCCTAAAAGCATCAGGGGGTTGTTAACTCTTGATAGGCATTAAGAGTAGTGTGTTATCAGGAGCTCTAAATTCTTAGGTCTAGTAAAACTTATCCTGTCTGGAGAGTTCCCCCTTATCAGGGTAGTATATCAACTTATACTTGACATAGAATGTAGCCTGTAGTAAAAGATTTCTATCTCAGTGAGACTTTTAGTCTCTATCTACAGACAGCTGAGTAAATAGCAGGTGCTGTATTGTTTTATGGTAAAGCTTAATTAGTTACTGAATAGGTTAAGCTCCTTGCTGCTATCTGGAATCTAAGAACACTGGAAAAAGGCTTTAGCTATGTTAGAATACAATCTTAAAAGGCATTTACTATAAGGTAATACTATATAGAGTGCACGTGGATCCATACACTAGACTAATGTGGATTTGGAAAATTAATTTTATGGGTTAGGGAATAGCCAAAGATCCGGGAGTAAGTTTCCTTGAAACTCTTTCCTCATGAGAAAGCTTTCAGACTTTCATCTGACAAGCTGACTCCACCGGAGTCCCGTGACTATCTCACTGAAGCTGGAGGTCACCATCTCAGCTAAACCAACTGACCATGTGCTCAATGTGTCAGCCTGTCTTTACCTCCCCAGTGTTACAACACTGTCATAATACTCTGCCCTGTCTCCTTCGTGGGTTCTGGGATCCAAACTCGGGGCCTCATGCTTGTGGAGCAAGCACTTTGAAGAACAAGGCATGTCCTCAATCCATTATTTAACTGTTTCTAGCTGATACCATCTCTCCTCTAATCCTGTTTATGTTCACGTTTCCTGAATTGTCTATTTCTTCCAAGATTGTTGTCATTTACCTCAGAGTTTATTTCTCAGATTATTTGCTCTCCTTCCATATGTAACAACTGGCCAATTTCAAAGAAGATTGGATAAAATTGGGCCTGTAGATGTAGTGGTCAAATAGTTGTCTACCATGTGGAAGCTCCATGTTCATTCCCCTGTACCAGGGTGAGCGGTCAAATTAGGAGTCAGTTGTTAGACTGACTGATTAGCATGAACAAACATCTGAGTTCAATCTCATTGCCAAAAACCCCCTGAGAAAGCATACACCTGCAATCCCAGGACTCAGGGGGCAGAGGCCAGAGGATCAAAATTTTCAAGGTTATTTTTTCCTAATACAGTGGGCTTGAGGACAACAGAGGCAACATGAGACTATATATATATGTATGAAAATTTCAGGCAAATGGATGGTGTCAGGAGCCGACAAGGAGAAGCCAAAAACCAGCAGGTGATCTTCCTGAGATGAGTCCACCCATAATTAAAATCTATGATGGACATGCTCCAGTAGACAAGACCCAAGAGAAATCCATTTTAGGAAAGATTCCTGCTATTAATATGCCTTTCCTCTTATTATTAAATATATATAACCATCACTAGCTATTAACCTACACTTTTGATCAGATCTCTGCAGAATAACGAAGATGTACTGTCTTGATGCTGTATAAATAGATGATTATTTAATCCTTAATGATGATTCTATAAGAATTTCTTAAATTGTCATAGTTATTAAGCTCTTCTATAATACACTGCTATTAAATCCTTCCTGATAATGAAACCTGCAATGACAGCTTTGCCAGTCTTTAATATCATGAGTCAATTGCTTTTAAGATAGCAAGCAAGCATGTCCTACTCAAAGGTTATAAAACTTAGGTTATAAAACTACATTCCAGAGGTTATAAAACTTAGCCAAAGGTCGTAAAAGAGGGACTAACAATTTACTATAGATATGAAGACAGAAGATAAAATATTGACTGTGCTTATCTATACAAAACTTCACTAATTACTTAGTCCGAAGAGTTTTAGTTTTTAACTCTTCATGAACCTGTAGAGCTGTGGCAGGTGATAAATATTTTGTCACATAATTACTCCTAATGGATATAAACATAAACCTTCTCTGTTGTAAACTTCTTATTCAATTTATGATTTGAATTTATGTGTAAGCTTGTGGTGAACTATTTACCATGTGATCACGTATTCTGAAAGATGTATAAGTGCTGAGGACACAGAGAAGAAGAACACTCCTTATCTCCCTCATCTTAGAATCCCTTATCCTCTTTTTCTTACAAGCTATTTTTCCCTATTAGAGAACTTTCATAGGAGACTTTATAGTGAGAACTTAGAAATATAGGTTAAAACCAGTTCTTAAAGTGTACCGTTTTCTTCCTGAGACTTCAACTAACAGGCTGGAAGTTAGAGCTGCTCAGTTCCTAGAGACAGAACAAAGGCAACTTTCCTTAATCCCTTGTTTTAAGAGGAGGTGCTAATGCCAGAGGCTTTGGTTTCTGGCCTCAGAGGAACTCAGACTGGCAGGAAAGTGACTTCCAATTTAAGACAGGTAAATGTTTTGTTATTAAATAGCAACTCTAAATATCTCACCTCCACTGATGCTCTCCCCTGCCACCTTACCTTCAAGAGAGAACCAAGAAAGAACAGCTGGGGATGGCCCCTGGCAGGATGGCACTACAAACAATTGTCCTGAGTGAGATAAAACCAGACTCCAAAGGGCAAATTTAGCATGTTTTATTGTACATGTGGGTGTTAACGTTTAAGCTGTAGATATCTGAGCTTCAATCTAAATAAGCATAAAAGTTAGGTAGCTAGGAAGTGACCAGGGCAAGAAGAGGATCTTCCAAGGAAGGAAAAATAGAATATAGTGTGACAAAGAGTTAAAGCAGGGAGTAGAATAGAAGGATTAAGTGGGGGAGGGGGGTGAAAGGGCAAAGGGGAACAGGATCAGGTATTGGAGAGAGCACAGGAAAGAAACAAAGTAGGCACAGAGAAGAAATGGAAATATGCAGCTTCTGTTGGTGGGGTGGGGAGACTCTCTAGAAACTACCAGAGACCTGGAGGAGAGAGACTCTCAGGACTCAATGGGAGTGACCTTTGCCAAAATGCTCAACAATGGGGAGAGAAAACTCAGAGTCCACCTCCAGTAAATACAGAGGGCCTCAAGTGGAGGGATGGGATTACCAACCTTCAGTCAAAATTTCTGACCCAGAATTATTCCTGTCTAAGAGAACTGCAGGGACAAAAAGACACAGTCAACAAGACAAAAAGACCACCAATAGATTGGGAAAGGATCTTTACCTATCCTAAATCAGATAGGGGACTAATATCCAATATATATAAAGAACTCAAGAAGGTGGGCTCCAGAAAATCAAATAACCCCATTAAAAAATGGGGCTCAGAGCTGAACAAAGAATTCTCACCTGAGGAATACCGAATGGCAGAGAAGCACCTGAAAAACTGTTCAGCATCCTTAATCATCAGGAAAATCCAAATCAAAACAACCCTAAGATTCCACCTCACACCAGTCAGAATGGCTAAGATCAAAATTTTAGGTGACAGCAGAATCTGGTGAGGTTGTAGAGAAAGAGGAACACTCCTCCATTGTTGGTGGGAGTGCAAGCT